>NC_092234.1:55228598-55298598 GCF_036320965.1 Panulirus ornatus | reverse complement strand
CACGCAGGAGTGAGGGAGCCTAAAGCTAACAACACAAAGGGACAAAGGGGAAGCATGAACCTGACCACAGGAAGGTAATAGACCTCACATCCCCACACGACACATGGGAGGCTCCGAGACGCAGCGCGGACTGGAAGATGAGGCTTCGAAACTCGCTTCAAAGTGGGGCGTGTGGCTTCGAAACTCACCACAAGAGATAGATGGGGCGCTGGAACTCACCACCAAGAGAAATAGTATTAGACTTTGAAACCTAGAGAGAGGGAAAGATGAAGGTCTGAAAACTCGCCAGAGAGAGGAATAGTTGGCTTTGAAACTGATCATAAAGAGGAAGACGAGGGTTTGAAGATTGACCACAGAGGGTCAGACTGGGGTTCAGGTCGAGCCTCACTACGAATAACAAGAAGCCTCGAAGCCCAACCATATCCCTGGACAGTGTCGCCCAATGAACGTTTCCATTTGCATTCCTTTGTATTGCTATGTAAAGGATGTAGTGATAGGAGGCTCCACCTCCAGCACTTGGTCCTCTCCAGAGCGACACACACACACACACACACACATGCGCGCGCGCGTGCAAGCAGCGCTTGAGGCGAGAGTTTTGCGACGCATCGCTGATGTGGTGTGTGGCAGAGATGTTGTCCTCGCCAGCGCTGGCACGATGTTTCCGGGGGGAAGAAGCATTTGCTCTACTGCGCGAGGGTGATGAGGGAAGACCGAGAGCGAGAGAGAGAGAGAGAGAGAGAGAGAGAGAGAGAGTGAGAGAGAGAGAGAGAGAGTAGTCGCGTACTAGTCATCGGTTCTTGAGCGAGAAGACGCTAAGGTCGAAGTTCTCACACCTCTGAGCCGGATATATCGCCTTGTCGACATGGTTGAAATTTGAATACTGAGATGTGCTTGATGTTCTCCAGTGTGGGTGTGTACGTAGTGATGTTCTCCAGTGTGGGTGTGTACGTAGTGATGTTCTCCAGTGTGGGTGTGTACGTAGTGATGTTCTCCAGTGTGGGTGTGTACGTAGTGATGTTCTCCAGTGTGGGTGTGTACGTAGTGATGTTCTCCAGTGTGGGTGTGTACGTAGTGATGTTCTCCAGTGTGGGTGTGAACGTAGTGATGTTCTCCAGTGTGGGTGTGTACGTAGTGTTGTTCTCCAGTGTGGGTGTGTACGTAGTGATGTTCTCCAGTGTGGGTGTGTACGTAGTGATGTTTTCCAGTGTGGGTTTGTACGTAGTGATGTTCTTCAGTGTGGGTGTGTACGTAGTGATGTTCTCCAGTGTGGGTGTGTACGTAGTGATGTTCTCCAGTGTGGGTGTGTACGTAGTGATGTTCTCCAGTGTGGGTGTGTACGTAGTGATGTTCTCCAGTGTGGGTGTGTACGTAGTGATGTTCTCCAGTGTGGGTGTGTACGTAGTGATGTTCTCCAGTGTGGGTGTGTACGTAGTGATGTTCTCCAGTGTGGGTGTGAACGTAGTGATGTTCTCCAGTGTGGGTGTGTACGTAGTGTTGTTCTCCAGTGTGGGTGTGTACGTAGTGATGTTCTCCAGTGTGGGTGTGTACGTAGTGATGTTCTCCAGTGTGGGTTTGTACGTAGTGATGTTCTTCAGTGTGGGTGTGTACGTAGTGATGTTCTCCAGTGTGGGTGTGTACGTAGTGATGTTCTCCAGTGTGGGTGTGTACGTAGTGATGTTCTCCAGTGTGGGTGTGTACGTAGTGATGTTCTTCAGTGTGGGTGTGTACGTAGTGATGTTCTCCAGTGTGGGTGTGAACATAGTGATGTTCTCCAGTGTGGGTGTGTACGTAGAGACGTTCATGTGTCTCTCAAGCTTTCCTTGTTTACAGTGTTCTTGTCCTGTGTAGTGTGTTGCTGTTTCCTATACCTTCATGGTTCCACTGGATCGTGGTGTGTTATTGTTTCTGTTTCTTTGTTTGTTTGGAGACGACGAAAAGCACTGTTGGTGGTTTGATTTCCTTTGTTTTATTTTGAAGGATTAATAACTTGTTGAATTACTCGTTCGTTGGATTTTTTTTTGTTAGTAATGTTTAAATGAATCCTTTTTGTAACTAGTACCTTCTTATCACTTCTTCCTCGTCTTCTGTCTTTGTCCACTTACTTCATATGTACACACACACACACACACACACACACACACACAATTTTTTTTACGAATTGTCTTCTTTACATTGTTTGAGAGACTGTAAACTTTAGATAGATAGATAGACCGACCGATAGATAGATAGATAACTACAAACAAGACACTGGCCAACACCACATACCGTATACACAGAGAATAGATGAACCACTCTCTCTCTCTCTCTCTCCACTTGAACATCACGACACAATCACAGAAGATTATACACACCTCCGTCATGAATATGATAAGCTAAGCGGTGAAGAATGTGAGGAAAAGAAGGAAGAATTCTTACCTTAGGAGGGTAGAACTCGGCTCCTGGGGGATGGGTGGAATGACTGAGCTGCTGGGAAGATAAGAGACATCTGCATAATTTGCTTTATGGCTTGAGTTGGAATCCCCGAGTCCTGAAGGATTGCTGGTTCCTGAAGGAGTCCTTCTTCAGGTGTGTGTGTGTGTGTGTTTGTGTGTGTGTGTGTGTGTGTGTGTGTGTGTGTGTTTGTGTGTGTGTTTGTGTGTGTGGGTGTAACTTAAGTGACGGTAGTTTTCCAAGGTATTATGATAATTGGACTGGTGGTGATTTGGTAGTTGGCTACCCAGCTCCCCGTGGCCTTTGGGGTCTGTGAGCTGAGGTGGTGCTGGGGTTGGCCTCCCAGCTTGTGTACGCTGAGGGTCTATGAGGTTCTGTGAGGTTTGTGAGGTTCTATGAGGATTTCTGTTATGGGGTTCATCAAAGTATTCAGGATTTAGGAGAATTTTAGAGAAAAGGAATGAAAAGAATTCGTCTTAGATTATTATTATTATTATTATTATTATTATTATTATTATTATTATTATTATTATTGTATATAAATTGATGTTGATTAAGTTTACATGTTGCCTATATATATATATGTAATTACCTATCCTCATTCATCCTATCATTCATTCCCATTCATGACTTGTACTTACTTATTAAATGTATACTTCAGTATTTTAGGATGTATTTTGTAGTTGACGTTGTGTTATTTAATGTTAAGTTTAGTGTGTATTTATGTTGTAAGTTGCTGTTACATATGATAGAGCAAAGGAAAGACTTGTATACAGATCAACACTCTCATTAACCCCCCCCCCCCCTCCCCTTGTGTATTAATGTATTCAAATTAAAGTTTGCAAAGTTTACCAGTTGATGGATCTGCCTGCAAGAAGTTATTATTATTATTTTTTTTCTTTTTTGGAGGAGCTTGGAGCAACATGTGTTGCAGTGAAGATGAAAATCCTATTTGCTACAGAGGGAGATGACGTCTTTATTGCTCTTGTGAACCCCCATGTTCCACCAATATATATATATATATATATATATATATATATATATATATATATATATATATATATATGTATATATATATACACTTTTTTCTAATCACTGTCATCTTGAGCATGGGTTTTTTTCAAACAAATTAAACCATAGTCCCAAAGTTTCTTCTAGTGATGTGGCCTTAGGACAAGTCAAAGCATTATGACATTTTGTTCCCCCCACGTTGAGAAAGAGTTTTCTTGTAAGCTCAGAGCATGACATATACACACAGCTCCCCTCCTCCTCTTCTTATTCACCGTAACCTCACATGACTGGGGAAACTTAGATATGATCTTATAAAGAGTATTATGTGTTCACTAAAATCCCATTTTAAGTGTCTCTCTTGTGTGTTACTGAAGAAGAGAGATACACAAATTACCCTCCAATACTTACATCTTTTTTCCCAAGATTTCTCTCTTTTTTTTTTTTTTTTTGCTCCCTGGTAAACAGTAGCTTTGAACTTAACCTCCATTAAACCTGTTCGGGAGACAGTTGATAGATAGACAAGTTGAAGGGTTGCTTCCAGTAGAGCGCAGCCGAAGTAGAGTTTGTCGCTATAGATGAACGCGTTGACCGTGGCCTTCTCTTTGACTCCCCCGTAACAGTAAAAATATATATATATATATATAAACGTCCATGTGGTTATGTATTATGATTTTTCTCTGCCTCTCTTATTCTAGTCTGTATTGCTCTTTTCCTTTTTGCACCTGCCTGCTGTATTTTGTGCCTGTATTATTCTTTTCTCATTTGTGTATCTTTGTATGCCATTTGTATACTTTTAAGCATGAGTTACTTAAGTGTGGTGTCTGACTTCCTTTATCTTCTGAGCGTTTACTTTATTACTTATGTGTGTATAGCTTTGTGAATGATCACTTTATTACTTGTGTGTGTATGGCTTTGGAAATCATCTTTTGTGTCTTTTAAGAATGTGCGACATTTTGATGTGAGTTTATAAGTACGTATTCTACGGCTTTCTTTTTGACTGCTTATGTGTACTTGTGTGTATATGTGTTTTGACAAATTAGGACAAGATAAATAATCTCTTAGTATCCATTACAGACAATTCATCCCCTTCTATTCTAAACTATGCCTGGACTTCCTAGTCATCCACCTTGTCAAAAGCAGTTATGACAAAGATGCAGACCACACTGAACAGAGAACGTAGAATAATCACTGTCTGCCACTCAACCACGAACCACTGAACACCCACACAGTGGAAGAGAACTCCTCCCAATCGAATCCCACCCTGTCAATGCTCGGCACTCATTTCTTTGCAGTGGCGCTCGACCCCTCACGTGCAAACCATTCTATTGCTAACCGCCAACTCTCTAGTGGAAATTTGGAGCTAACCTCTTCAATGGCAGTTCAGTAGCCACTGCACGCAGATCTCTCCCACCCACAACAAACATGACACTTGACGAAACACATGCACCAACCAAACCAGTCTAAGTTACACCCGGTCTGAAACTACACTCCCCAGACTCACACGAGTTAACACATTCCCGTTTTCTCCCTGGATATCACCCGTTCCTGCAACACTACAATTATAGATTCAGAATGTCTCAAGACCCTTCATGCCCACGGTGCAGATACCACAGTGAAGACACCGAACTCTTACCCGCTCAGTTGTCGTGTGCTCTCCCCACATAGACATACACACAACATCACGTTTTTGCCATCACGTTTTTGACCTTTGGTCCCGCCAGTGGACGCGGCTGCCTTTCTGAGCGCTGCTAGGAGGGGGGAGGGGGGAAGGTCCAGAGGGAGAAAGAGGTGACTCCTGGTGTAGGAAGGTGGATAGATACACTTGTGTGTGTGTGTGTGTGTGTGTGTTTGGTATAAATGAATCAATATTTCTCACTTTGTGTCGTCATAGGATCATATGTACGTGGTGTTAATGCTTGATGTTCTTTTCTGTCAGCCTATGTTGATTACCTGTACGTGTAGTGGTGTTGTATGTTAGTGTAGGATCAGTTTCCATTCTTCTCGTCTTTACTGGACATTAAGTCGTGTGTAATAGAGTCTGATTTTGTTCATTGTTAATGTTTCTTTTCTTTTTTTACGTAAACCGCTTTCAATAGTTTCTTTGCATTTATTTTATATGTCCATTTATTGATACTTTATTTTTGTATGCAAATATATATATATATATATATATATATATATATATATATATATATATATATATATATATACATATCTTATTTCATATGTGATTACTTCCACTGATTCAGTCTCATCATCCTATCTGTTTCTCTATGAATAAAATGTTTTGATTTTACAGTTTATCTGTGAATCTGTTTCTCCTGGTACCTTTATTCTCTCTCTCTCTCTCTCTCTCTCTCTCTCTCTCTCTCTCTCTCTCTCTCTCTCTCTCTCTCTCTCTCTCTCTCTCTCTCTCCTCCATTCTTCCTCTTCCTTTGCTTCATCTGTCTTCTCAGACCGAGGCATTATTGTATAAAGAGAAGAAATAAGTCATAAAAAAAAAAGAAAGCCAGATCAGAAAATCGCGAAAGAGTTTTATCTCTACGAGTCTGGCCATCATGGTCATCCAACCTCTTGCACGGAGCCATCTCCGGCCCGGCCACCAGATGGCGTTCGATGTAAACATTACATTACACCCGTTCGTGGATGCACCACGGATTCTCCCTCCCTCCCCTTGAGAACGCACCCCTCCAGCTTGTTTGTCGATCACCCGTCCCCTAGGCTACAGTCTCAAACTTTCCAGTGTGTGGATGAACGACTTGATATATATATTTTCAGTGGGGATATAGGCACGGACTTTGCCCTCTAAGTGGACATAAAGATGATAGTGAAGAACGAACATGTATCATTGTTTTTCTTCTCTTGTTTAAGAGGAACTCAACTTAGTTTTACTTTGAAGTGTAATAACAACACTGGACAAGTTCGATTTACGTTGGTATGCCTTGTTAATGTGAACAGGTGTGTTAGCTCTGGTCCAGCTTACATTAGCTGTGATGTAAATCTGTTTGTTAGCCCTGGTGGAAACCGAATTAGCTTTCACGTAACTCTCACGTAAATCGCGTAGCTTTGGTTGCAGATATGTTTCGTTGTGGTAAGAGAAAGAAATAAAGATAAAATTTAGGTTATTAATGAAAGTCGTCTGTATTTCAGTAGTTTTGATTTTTCCACTGGTTACCTTAATGGTCATTTAAAGTTTCGGTAAAATCTGTCGAGAAATTAGACGTATTCTTAAATACAATTGACTCTGAAGTCATTTGCATACTAAACTTTGTGTATATGAGTTTCATTAATATTTAGTGATACAGACACTTAAAACTTCGACAGGTGGGAAGTAATTAAAAGATGCTAATTGCTGGAGATAACGTATTTAAGTGGTGTCATAGGACTTGATGAGCTCCTTGGCTCTGGCTAACTAGGCAGGCAGCTAACAAGCTTCACATTAACAAGGCCCTCCACATTTTAGCACTTCTGTGGTCTGTTATTAACCAATCTCTTAACTACAGGTCGATACGAACCCCAGATTAAAGTATTCACCCCATTTTTTAGAGGTAAGTCCATTAGCTTAGTTTGCACCTGGCCTGCGAGACGCACTCAAGCGGCGGGCGAGGAGGTTGACCTCGGAGGTTGACCTTAAGGCAGGCGTAGGGTGCTTGTGGTTCAAGGTCGACCGACCCCTGGGTTCAAGTGCTTGAGGTGCCATTCTCGCCTTCCCTCCAAGGTCAAGCACTTGCGGCCCAAGGTCGACCTCTTGAGTTCAAGTACTTGCGGCCCAAGGTCGACCTCTTGAGTTCAAGCGCTTACGGCCCAAGGTCGACCTTTGAGTTCGTGCTTGTGACCCAAGGTCGCCGACCTCCCAGCTCGGTTTCTTGTAGCCCAAGGTTGACCTCTCAGTTCAAGTGCTTGTAGTATAAGGTCAACCCTCTCATGGCTCAAGTGCTTGTGGCTCAGGGTAGACCTCTCAGTTCAAGTACTTGTGGCCTGAGAGAGACCTCCTAGCTCAAGTCATTGAGTGTGACCCATGTTCGACCTCCTAGCTCAAGTGCTTATGACCCAGGTTCATCCTCCAGGCTTACGTCCTCAAGACCCAAGATCGCCCTCCCAGCTTAAGTGCTTGTCAATTGAGGTCGACCTCCCAGCTCAAGTGTTTGTAATCCAAGGTCGAGGTCTCAGCTCAAGTCTTTTTGGTCCAAGGTTGACCTCCTAGCTTAAGTCCTTATAGTTTAAGGTCGACCTAACAAGTGCTTGTGACTCAAGGCCGACCTCCCGACTCAGGCTTGTCGCTTAAAGCTATCCTCCCGCCTCAAGTCCTTTATACTCAAGGTCGACCTCCCATCTTATGTCCTTAAGACTCAGGGTCAACCTTCTAGCTCAAGTCCGTGTGTTCTAGGTCGACAGCCCAGCTGAAGTTGCTGTCCGAGATTGACATCCCAGTACAGGTCCTTAAGGCCCAAGGGCAACCTCCCAGTTCAAGCCTTAGACACCAAAGGTCGACCTCCCATCTCTAGTGCTTGTAACCCAAGGTGACCTCCCAGCTCTAGTGCTTGTAACCCAAGGTCGACCTTCCAGCTCATGTGCTTGTAGCCCAAGGTCGACCCCCCAGCTCAAGTCCTAAAGACCCAAGCATGTGGCTTTTTTGTGCTCGTGCGGACGTGGATGTAGCAGCCCGATGCACATCATTCATTGTTCCTATTTACTGTCACTGGGTTTATGATCCTCTCTCCCCTGTCGTTTAAGGTACGACATATCCATTACCACTGCAGATATTAGCTAGTCCACTGCTGTCACCAGTATTGCTATCACAACCACCACCACTACTGCTACCACCACTATACCACCATCACCACCACCACCAACACTGCTACCACCACCACAAACCACCACCACTATTACTACTACTGCTAACTATTGCTGCCACCAGCACTACTACTACTACTACTACAACTGTATTTGCTTCACTAAGTCTGGAAGTAGAGATTCTTCCTCTCATATGGTTCCACAGGTCTACATCTAGCCTCCTACACCATCCTCAAGCTCTACAACAGAGTCCCCCAAGGCAGCAGTTCTTTCTTCAACCCTCTTCAGTCTCTTTCTACATGACCTCTACTCACCTCCCAACAGATCACAGTGTGAAACTTGCCTCTCATGCCGATGACCTGCCCGTCGCCTCTCATCACCCTAACGTTAATTCCTTAAGCAACAACAAACGTAGCACTCTGCCACACGCAAGTAAACCACTCGCTCATCCAAAACAGAATGTCCCCCATCTCCACAGAAACCCACAGCCATCCATTTAGACCCTGACTGACACGATTCCACGATCTTGTATGACTATCCATTCCCGCTCCCTCAGGATTCCATCCATTGTAGGAATGATGTACGACACATATGTGACGTTAACTCCCCACATCACAGACATCAACACATAGTTCATCAACAGACTAGACGTCCTCAGATCACTCACCAATACCAGATTTGGAGAAGAAGGAAATGCTCTAAAGTGCTCTCTACGAGCAATATCACCCGCTCCACCCTAATCTACGCCTCACTCCCAGGTCATCCATCCACCGTATTGAAAGCAAACCTAATGAAACTGCTAACCTTACGAAGTCACTTCTCAAAGCGATCACCGGCTGCTTGATAAAAAAAAAAAAAAGATATATGATAATTCCAATACTGTGACTGGTTTTCTGGGCGCTGCCATCGCCCCATAGATCGGGATCCTAGAAGAGGAAGGTGAGTTAAGGTGGGTATGAAAAGCAATGATGATACTGTTCAAGGAGGAAACCGATAGACCATTGCTATGTCCTGACATTAACCAACAAGGTGGCCGATATTCCAGAATGAGAGAGTATTCAGAGAGATATCTCACTGCCCACATTAACGTGGGTAAAGGAACAGAATGACTGGGAGCGGCTGAAATCACTGAAGCTGTACTCCCTTGGAGTGCAGACGGGAGAGGTGTACCATCATCTGTATCTGGAATATCTTAGAAATTCACGAGCTCGAAATTACACTCGAAAATAACATCGCAAATGGCACGACAAGGCTTCCCCTTTGTGGCAGGCTGTGGAAGATACTGTCTCTGAAATCCAAAGGTGTGGTTTGCATGAGAGAGAGAGAGAGAGAGAGAGAGAGAGAGAGAGAGAGAGAGAGAGAGAGAGAGAGAGAGAGAGAGAGAACGCCTTAAGCATTCGAGGTCCGAGACCTTTTTCCACACCTTACCTGGAATCATCAGAAACCACTTGGAATTATGAGTGGAAAAGTTCAAGAGTGCACTGGACAAGTGTCTACAAAGTGTACCAGACCAGCCAGGCTGTTGTGGGGAAGGGTGGTGTCTACAGTGAGTTTGAGGGCTGCGTCTTCCAACAGCTTGGTTGATCGATCAACATCCCAGTCCAGCAGCCTGGGGTGAAAACTGGGTCTAAAGGTCTGTGCTGGTAGGAGACCCACGAAGACTAAACCAGGTTTACACCGGGTATACACCATGTATACAGTGTTGATGAAGGGCAACATGAGTGTAAAACTCTCTCCCAGTAAACACACAAACAGTCATGACTAACAGAGTTCAAACACACACACACACACACACACACACACACACACACACACACACTAATTCCTCCCATTAACTCACTAACTAACACTAACTTCGAACCTGCCGTTTTCCATATCCTCAGCAGACGTTCTTAACGATCAAAGCACCTGCCCCCTTAACTGCTGGTTCGTCCCTCGTTACCTCGGTAGTTAATACTCTCCCCACCTTGCTCCTGGCGTTAAAGCTGTTGGTGCAGCTTAAGGAGAGAACTGCCTCGAGAGTGTTTAACTTTTCGGTTTTCCTGACCTCAAGTGGTGGATGGGGGGGGGGAGAGAGAGAGAGAGAGAGAGAGAGAGAGAGAGAGAGAGAGAGAGAGAGAGAGAGTGTATCTGTCTACGTAATGTTACCTACGACGGGCCTTTGCCATTAGTTAGGGCAAGCGCGTAGCGCTCACCGCTGGAAAATCTAGATTTAAGGGTAAAGTCGTGTGGCCTCTTTGATGTCAGGTGTTATGTAACGTGAGAAGGAGAGGTTGTATGTTCTGTGGAGTGGAGGCGAGGAGAGCACGTACGGGTGAGGCAGTAGAGGGAAACTTGACATCCGCTGAAGCACTGGGCTCACTGAGAGAGAGAGAGAGAGAGAGAGAGAGAGAGAGAGAGAGAGAGAGAGAGAGAGAGAGAGAGAGAGAGAGAGAGAGAGAGACCAGAAAAAATAATCTAGTATAGAAAATAACGTTTCCTATTGCACGTCACTTCAATACAATGCATTATACAACATTACCATACAGTTCCTTACCTTATCACACAACATGCTATACATCACTACACAATGTCATACCGTATCACACAACATGCTATACATTACTATACAATGTCATACCTTATCACACAACATGCTATACATTACTATACAGTGTCTTATCACAACATGCTATACATTACTATACAATGTCATACCTTATCACACAACTTGCTATACATCACTATACAATGTCATACCTTATCACACAACATGCTATACATTGCTATACAATATCATACCTTATCACACAACATGCTATACATTACTATACAATTTCTTATGATATTTTTCCCTGAACTGAACAGTTTGATTATATTCTGTTCTCCCAGAACTTCACTGATGGTCTTAACAGTCTACCCTTAACAATCTGGAACCATTCTCCTTTTTTTTCTTTCTCTCTCTCTCTCTTTTCCAGAACTTATCTAATGACCTGACAATGTAACCCTAACAATACCCTTGTTAGTTAGAGGCATAACAAACGATAGATTTTTGGTTTGTAAGTATTTGATGGATTGATTTCTTGGAATTCTTTTTTTTTCCTTTACCTGAATTACTTTCCAGGGGATTACATTTTCAGATTTTAATTCTTTGAATTTTCAGGTATTGTATTTTGTTTGTAATTCTTTCGATTACTTTTCAGGGACGGCATTTATGTTTTCCAGTTCTTTAGATTACTTTTCCAGGGATTATAATTTTAGTTTATAATTATTTAGATTACTTTCCAGGTATTATATCTTTATTTATTAATTCTTTGGATTACTTTTCAGTAATTATATTTTGTTTTTAATTTTTCGGATTACTTTCTAGATGATTTTAGTTTATGATTCTTTGGATTACTTTCCAGACATTACCTTTTCACTATATAATTCCTTGGATTACCTTCCAGGCATTACATTTTCAGCAGCTGTTGGGGGTATGTATTATTCATCCAATCAGCGAAAGCTTATACGAGAGAGAACCCACCACCACCACCCACAACCCTTTAACAGCTACCTCTCCAAAGCTTGTGACTTCCGTTCGTCTCCACCCCCAGCTCAAGCTTACGCAAGGCCACTTCCACTTACCCCCCCTCGCAGCTAACTTAAGATAGCTTTTAAGATAGCTTTTCCACTCTATCACCGAATAGCTCTTACACGCTATTCCCCCTCCGGCTAATACCACACACACGGCGTTTTCATGTCTTATTCACCAGGGTTCCCTACCTACCTAGCAGACCCTGAGTTTTCATTTCTTTCATCGCTGCTTTCATCGCCTTTCATTCAGTATGGCGGATTATTTTTCTGTATTTTTTTTTCCCCTTCTCTTCGTATCCAGTTCGTGGAGTTAGTACTATCCGTTTTCTCTTGTAATTTTGTTAATTCTGTGTCAGTATATTTTTCTACTACTACTACTACTACTATTACTACTACTACTACTACTACTACTACTACTACTACTACTACTACTACTACTACTACTACTACTACTACTACTACTACTACAACTACTATTTTTGCTACTGGTTTTTCTTCTACTGTTACTACTACTGCTACTACGATTACTGCTCCTGCTACTATTACTACCACTATTACTACTACTAAGACTGCTACTACTACTACTACTACTACTACTACTACTACTACTACTACTACTGCTACTACTGATAGTTCTACTATTACTACTACCACAACTATTTCTACTCTCTCTCTCTCTCTCTCTCTCTCTCTCTCTCTCTCTCTCTCTCTCTCTCTCTCTCTCTCTCTCTCGTGCAGCAGAGCAGACTCTCCCTCCCCCCCTCCTCCCTCCCCACAAGGGTCCAGACACATCCGCCGCAGGGGCCCCAACAGGTGGGGCCCGCAGCACGTGCCCCTCACCGCCTCACCTCCTCCCTCCTCCTCCTCCTCCTCCTCCTCCTCCTCCTCCTCCTCCTCCTCCCCCCCCCCCCCCCCCCCCACCTTTCCTGCTTGCTTCACTGACAATATTTTTTTTTTTTCTCCAGAATTCCTTTTCCATTATTTGCATCTGATGAAAGTGCACTAAGAATATTATATATATTTCTCTCTCTCTCTCTCTCTCTCTCTCTCTCTCTCTCTCTCTCTCTCTCTCTCTCTCTCTCTCTCTCTCTCATATAACCTCCAAGGCCAATTAGTTCACAGTATTCATCATGCATTTGCTTGTGAAAAAGAAAAAAAAAAAAGATTTTTCTCTTAGAAAAGAGAGTAAACCAACCCACCTTGTCTCTTTATATATTCCTATCCAGACATCAATCTTGTTTGCATTTGCATCTTGGAATTTAATATCCTCTTCTGCATTTGCATTGTATATATAATGTAAGAATCTAAAAAAAAAATTTTAATTCTAAAAAATTGATTTTTGCATAAAATCGAATTAAATACTCTTATTAAATTTTTGATATAGAATGCACCACTTGTTATTTTCTGTTCATGCATATTTTTTTTATAGAACTTTTTGTTCATTTTTAGACTAACTTTGTTATGTGCTTGTTACCTGATCATGAAGATGAACCAAGCAGTTTAAAGCAATGCGGTAATGAAATCCATAAACAAATAAGGATCATTTTGTGGTTAGTTAAATTGCCTTTGGAAGCCTTAAGGAATCTATCAGTATCTCTCTGTAATGTATAATCATACAATGATGTATAATGATCATGCAGTAGTGTATGATAATTATACAATACATAACATTGTTTTGATGTATGGATTTCTTTACCTGTTTTATGCATTGACTTGATTGATATTTAAAAAGTTATCACCGAATATGGGATTAAAAATCTCTAATACAGTTTACATAATGGATCAACATAACACTATAAAAGTTTTGATAATAAATTATACTGAAATATTATGGGCAATAAAGTGAGAAACCAAAGTCATGGGCAAAAGTATTTTCGCCTCTCGGTCACCATAGAGATGGCTACGTATTTTTCAACACTTTTCGAAATATAATTTCGAGGCAGTGAAGCAATTATAATTGTATAGTTACAGAAAATATATTTTGCGTTTGTGCAAATGTCGATCTTAAGGTGGATATTATTATTAATGTTAAAATCAGAATAAGTGAATATTTTTCTTAAAGTACAGTGAGAAGGTAAATGTCTTAAGAAATACAGTATCTTTCAGAAATTTTGTAATCGTATGTTAAGATACTTTTTAGAACACACACACACACACACACACACACACACACACACACACACACACACACACACACACACACACACACGCTCTCACACGTGTATGTGAGTGTGTGTGTGTGTGTGTGTGTGTGTATGTAGGTATATAGTTGCGTATTTTTGGTGGCTATCACGTGGCCATTTTCATATTATCTTTGAGTCATGAAAAAATTTGCAACTTTTTTCTAAACAGAAAATCGGTTCTAAACATTTTGATTTAAACATTTGGAGCTAACATTCCTGTACAGCAGATCTCTCCTATTTCAACGGCCTTTTTAACTCGTGTTTCAGTGTGGAATGTATGAGTCTCTCTCCCCTGCACTCATTAAAACGATTAACCTTTTTAAGTTCTGTGATTCATCACGAAAACCTGTTGTGCTGAATTCAAGTTTAATGCACAAGTGTGATGGAAAAAAAAAAAAGAAATGAGGTTGCTAGGTTCAAAAAGCGAATCTCTCTCTCTCTCTCTCTCTCTCTCTCTCTCTCTCTCTCTCTCTCTCTCTCCACTATTTTTCGAATCGAACCATTTCAATATTTTTTTTTTGGGAGGGGGACATTATCTTCGTCAGACACATATTGAAAGCATCATGTTCGTGTTTAACGGTAGAGTAAATACCGATGTGTTATCCGAAAACTATTTATGCATTGAAACGAAGTTGAGGAATATAAAGAAAAACATCGAAACGTAAAAATTTGATATGCCAAAGGCTGTCCCGGCGATTACGTATGCAAAGGAAATTCATTGATCACTGTCTGATATTGTCCATTAAAATACGACACATTAATCATGAAATAAACAAAAAAAAAATGAATACTTTTATTTTTCATAATGACTACTAATTTTAATAACATAAACATAAATGCCAGAAATTTTGAAAAGAAAAAATAAATTCATGTACCAATTGTTTATTTCTTAGTTTCTAATTACAATTTATTTATTTCAGGTAAGTTGGCACAACACTTTAGACATTAATTGCATATAGATGAGACTTCGCTCCCAGGAGGTCAAGGTCAGTAAGGTACGTGTGTCACCTGGGTTGATGATGACTGTACAGGTACTTAATTATGGGTTGATGTCACCCTTGGGGGTCTGGGTTGATGTCACCCTCGAGGGTCTTACCTTTGAGCACGACATTTGGTATGAGTTTACCGTCGAGGTCGTCCTTGAGGAGAATGGTTGTTTGTGATGAACCAGGTCATTTCAATGTTTATGGATGTGATTGTATATCAGGATTACTGAATTATCTAGATTTGATGATCTTTATTATACGATGATAATGATAATAATGATAATGATTATTGCTGAAAGGTTTATGGAATTACAGCCGTCTAGGGTCATATATATATATATATATATATATATATATATATATATATATATATATATATATACTGTGAGTGTGTATGTACACATGACTAAGACTTATCTTACACACTTTAAAAAAGGTGTTTAAGGTCTTTCGATTGGTGGTTTTAAGTTGACGTTCGTTGGCCTTAATAACCCTGGCAGTTGATTAGCCTTAAGCCCAAATAACCATCCAACCTAACTACCACCAAAGGTTGATAATAATTAGAGAAAGAATGGATATAACTCATTAGGACGGATGTTGAAAGGGGGTTATGAATAGGCAGTGTTTAAACAGGTCCAGACGACGTAGAGATGGCTGTACAGATTTATTTATACAGTCCAAAGTTGATGGTTCGAGTGGCTGGAGTGGAACTGTTCCTCTAGAGGTCTGTACGAGCTGGGATGGACTGAAGTGTGTGTGGTTGTGGTGCTGAACTGTTCGTTGGAAGCAAATGCTCTTTATCACCGTATTAGAACTAGTAATGTATTCATCGTCTTATGGTTACATTAGTTGCCTATGTTCGTCACAATTCTCCCGCCCGTGGAAACATGTCTTTTTTTCGACGACCCGTCTTCCCATTTCCTCCTCCTCGACTTTGTTCTTCCGTTCACTGCAGGGTTATGTTGGTGTTCACACTGATGTCCGTAGCTCTGATTGGGCCGCCCAGTGGAGAGCAACGCCTCCCACTGTGTTGTTCTTCCCATCCATTGGGCCGCTAAATGTTCACATTCCTGTGTCTGCCTCATTCTACCATGTAACAAGACGGTTTTTAAGGTAATAAATCCCCAACAATCCATTGAGAATTTCCACCAATCGTCTGGTAGATGATAATGAAATACTGCAGCAGGTGTGTGTGTGTGTGTGTGTGTGTGTGAGAGAGAGAGAGAGAGAGAGAGAGAGAGAGAGAGAGAGAGAGAGAGAGAGAGAGAGAGAGAGAGATCTTCCTCCTCTGTAAGGAGTATTGTCCTTCGTCAGCTTTCTAAACAACAGTAAAAAAAAAGGAAAGGAGAAAAAAAAGGTTTCGTTGTTTTTGACAATACACGTTTGTTGTGTGACGGTGTGTATGTTTGAGAGATGTCGCCGCGGTCATGGGAAGTTCACGTTATGTAAGAACTATGAAGGTATATTGATAGAACTGAAGGTGTTTCGTTCTGTCAGACTTTCATAATATCGTTGTCCCGGGTTCGATCCTGGCTGTTGGAGGTTTGTATGTTCTATGAAGGTGCGCGGTCATATGCACTTTATTTGTATTCATATACTTCCACGTTGTACAGTTAGGTTCGGTAAAATGCTATCTGCTGGCTATGTGCGCCTGCTGGGAAATGACCGGTGTAGACCCCATTGCTCACCAACGTGAGACGAAGGGTATTCGAGTACATAGTATTCGAATAGTTATATCCTATTAGCCAGACCCATAGCTTAGCGGTTAGCATTCCCGCTTGTTGCACAGGGGGTCCTGGGTTCGATCCTGGCTGTTGGAGGTTTTTATGTTCTGTGAAGGTGCACGTTACTATGCACTTTGTTCGTATATATATATATATATATATATATATATATATATATATATATATATATATATATATATATATATATATATATATATTATCCCTGGGGATAGGGGAGAAAGAATACTTCCCACGTATTCCCTGCGTGTCGTAGAAGGCGACTAAAAGGGAAGGGAGCGGGGGGGCTGGAAATCCTCCCCTCTCGTTTTTTTTTTTTTTTCAATTTTCCAAAAGAAGGAACAGAGAAGGGGGCCAGGTGAGGATATTCCCTCAAAGGCCCAGTCCTCTGCTCTTAACGCTACCTCGCTATCGCGGGAAATGGCGAATAGTATAAAAAAAAAAAAATATATATATATATATATATATATATATATATATATATATATATATATATATATATATATATATATATATATCAGTCCTTTTTCAGCACATAAATCTACAAGCTCTTCACCATTTCCATTTACAACACTGAACACCCCATGTATACCAATTATTCCCTCAACTGCCACATTACTCACCTTTGCATTCAAATCACCCATTCCTGGTTTAAAAAGCGAGATATACATAAGTATACTTATGTAAGTAGGAGAGATGGCCAGAGAGCGTTATTGGATTACGTGTTAATTGACAGGCGGGCGAAAGAGAGACTTTTGGATGTTAATGTGCTGAGAGGTGCAACTGGAGGGATGTCTGATCATTATCTTGTGGAGGCTAAGGTGAAGATTTGTATGGGTTTTCAGAAAAGAAGAGTGAATGTTGGGGTGAAGAGGGTGGTGAGAGTAAGTGAGCTTGAGAAGGAGACCTGTGTGAGGAAGTACCAGGAGAGACTGAGTACAGAATGGAAAAAGGTGAGAACAATGGAAGTAAGGGGAGTGGGGGAGGAATGGGATGTATTTAGGGAATCAGTGATGGATTGCGCAAAAGATGCTTGTGGCATGAGAAGAGTGGGAGGTGGGTTGATTAGAAAGGGTAGTGAGTGGTGGGATGAAGAAGTAAGAGTATTAGTGAAAGAGAAGAGAGAGGCATTTGGACGATTTTTGCAGGGAAAAAATGCAATTGAGTGGGAGATGTATAAAAGAAAGAGACAGGAGGTCAAGAGAAAGGTGCAAGAGGTGAAAAAAAGGGCAAATGAGAGTTGGGGTGAGAGAGTATCATTAAATTTTAGGGAGAATAAAAAGATGTTCTGGAAGGAGTTAAATAAAGTGCGTAAGACAAGGGAGCAAATGGGAACTTCAGTGAAGGGCGCAAATGGGGAGGTGATAACAAGTAGTGGTGATGTGAGAAGGAGATGGAGTGAGTATTTTGAAGGTTTGTTGAATGTGTTTGATGATAGAGTGGCAGATATAGGGTGTTTTGGTCGAGGTGGTGTGCAAAGTGAGAGGGTTAGGGAAAATGATTTGGTAAACAGAGAAGAGGTAGTGAAAGCTTTGCGGAAGATGAAAGCCGGCAAGGCAGCAGGTTTGGATGGTATTGCAGTGGAATTTATTAAAAAAGGGGGTGACTGTATTGTTGACTGGTTGGTAAGGTTATTTAATGTATGTATGACTCATGGTGAGGTGCCTGAGGATTGGCGGAATGCGTGCATAGTGCCATTGTACAAAGGCAAAGGGGATAAGAGTGAGTGCTCAAATTACAGAGGTATAAGTTTGTTGAGTATTCCTGGTAAATTATATGGGAGGGTATTGATTGAGAGGGTGAAGGCATGTACAGAGCATCAGATTGGGGAAGAGCAGTGTGGTTTCAGAAGTGGTAGAGGATGTGTGGATCAGGTGTTTGCTTTGAAGAATGTATGTGAAAAATACTTAGAAAAGCAAATGGATTTGTATGTAGCATTTATGGATCTGGAGAAGGCATATGATAGAGTTGATAGAGATGCTCTGTGGAAGGTATTAAGAATATATGGTGTGGGAGGAAAGTTGTTAGAAGCAGTGAAAAGTTTTTATCGAGGATGTAAGGCATGTGTACGTTTAGGAAGAGAGGAAAGTGATTGGTTCTCAGTGAATGTAGGTTTGCGGCAGGGGTGTGTGATGTCTCCATGGTTGTTTAATTTGTTTATGGATGGGGTCGTTAGGGAGGTAAATGCAAGAGTTTTGGAAAGAGGGGCAAGTATGAAGTCTGTTGGGGATGAGAGAGCTTGGGAAGTGAGTCAGTTGTTGTTCGCTGATGATACAGCGCTGGTGGCTGATTCATGTGAGAAACTGCAGAAGCTGGTGACTGAGTTTGGAAAAGTGTGTGGAAGAAGAAAGTTAAGAGTAAATGTGAATAAGAGCAAGGTTATTAGGTACAGTAGGGTTGAGGGTCAAGTCAATTGGGAGGTGAGTTTGAATGGAGAAAAACTGGAGGAAGTGAAGTGTTTTAGATATCTGGGAGTGGATCTGGCAGCGGATGGAACCATGGAAGCGGAAGTGGATCATAGGGTGGGGGAGGGGGCGAAAATCCTGGGGGCCTTGAAGAATGTGTGGAAGTCGAGAACATTATCTCGGAAAGCAAAAATGGGTATGTTTGAAGGAATAGTGGTTCCAACAATGTTGTATGGTTGCGAGGCGTGGGCTATGGATAGAGTTGTGCGCAGGAGGATGGATGTGCTGGAAATGAGATGTTTGAGGACAATGTGTGGTGTGAGGTGGTTTGATCGAGTGAGTAACGTAAGGGTAAGAGAGATGTGTGGAAATAAAAAGAGCGTGGTTGAGAGAGCAGAAGAGGGTGTTTTGAAGTGGTTTGGGCACATGGAGAGGATGAGTGAGGAAAGATTGACCAAGAGGATATATGTGTCGGAGGTGGAGGGAACAAGGAGAAGAGGGAGACCAAATTGGAGGTGGAAAGATGGAGTGAAAAAGATTTTGTGTGATCGGGGCCTGAACATGCAGGAGGGTGAAAGGAGGGCAAGGAATAGAATGAATTGGAGCGATGTGGTATACCGGGGTTGACGTGCTGTCAGTGGATTGAATCAAGGCATGTGAAGCGTCTGGGGTAAACCATGGAAAGCTGTGTAGGTATGTATATTTGCGTGTGTGGACGTATGTATATACATGTGTATGGGGGTTCGGGGGGGGGGGGGTTGGGCCATTTCTTTCGTCTGTCTCCTTGCGCTACCTCGCAAACGCGGGAGACAGCGACAAAGTATAATAATAAAAAAAAAGAAAATATATATATATATATATATATATATATATATATATATATATATATATATATATATATATATATATATATGAGCATGTGTAACTTTCGTTCCGTTGTATATGTTTGTATGTGCATTTATACCTGTGTGTGTGTGTGTGTGTGTGGGTGTGTTTAGATGTAAGTTTCCCTTAATACTGGTAACCATGGCTGCGTTTTAACGACTCTCCTCCGTATTTTCTTTAATTACCTCATTATCTTTTTAATTGGAATTTTCATGTGTACCGGAAAATTAAGGGGAAAAAATAAGTATTAAAGTATTTACTTGAAGCGAGGCTGGACGCATCAGTATATTAATTGGATTTCTTGATTTCGAAAATATGACTTAGATTCCTTGGTGTGGATAACTTATTTTCGTTCATTCTGTGTTTATGATAATTTCCTTTATTCTGTGATAAATGATAATTTCCTTTATTCTGTGATAATGATGATTTCGTTTATTCTGTGATAATGATGATTTAGTTTATTCTGTGGAAATTATAATTTCGTTTATTCTGTGAAAATGATAATTTCGTTTATTCTGTGAAAATGATGAGATAAAGATGTCGAGTGGCAACACATGGACGATGTCCTACGAACAGTGGATCATATATTGGAACGTTTGAAGTCCGAGAGGAATTCCACAAATTTTTTTTTTTATTTTTTGCCCCTCCTCTTCCTCCATCAGCGAAACGTTTACAGGTGAATGATACACTACCACTTAACCCTTTCATCCAGTAGAATATGAGATAAAAGTAGAGAGAGAGAGAGAGAGAGAGAGAGAGAGAGAGAGAGAGAAGTTGAAAATCTGAGCAAAATATTATTTTTCTTGATTTTTTTTGAAAAATAGATTTTCCTAAAATTTTCAGCATGGATGTTTTTACGTGTGCTGAATAAGAATCTGTGATCAAAACCTTGAAATTCGTGTAATTAGTCGAGTAATTAGCATATTCATATGATTGTAATTAATAATAAATATGTAAGTAAACGCTTAATTTAACGAAATGCAGTATTTTGACTCGATATCCGTAATCACCATATAGAATACGAAATATTCCCAAATTTTGATTAAAATTTGAGGAAGTTGAAATTCTGAGCCTTGGATTTTTCTTGATTTTTTTGAAAAAATAGATTTTCCTAAAATTTTCAGCATAGATGTTTTTGCGTGTGCTGAATAAGAATCTGTGGTCAAAACCATAAAATTCGTGTAATTAGTCGAGTAATTAGCATATTAGTATAATTATGATTAATGTTAAGTATGTAATTAAACGCTTAATTTTACGAAATACAGTATTTTGACTCGATATCCTTAATCACCTTATAGAATACGAAATATTCCCTGATTTTGATTGAAATTTGAGGAAGTTGAAAATCTGAGCCTTGGATTTTTCTTGATTTTTTTTTGAAAAAAATAGGTTTTCCTAAAATTTTCAGCATAGATTTTTTACGTATGCTGAATAAGAATCTGTGATCAAAACCTTAAAATTAGTGTAATTAGTCGAGTAATTAGCATATTAGTATAATTATAATTAATATTAAATATGTAATTAAGCGCTTAATTTAACGAAATGCAGTATTTTGACTCGATATCCTTAATCACCATATAGAATACGACATATTCCCAGATTTTGATCAAAATCTGAAGAAGTTGAAAATCTGAGGAAAATTTTATTCAAGGCTATAGCCTTGGATTTTTCTTGCTTTTTGAAAAAATAGATTTTCCTCAAATGTTCACCATAGATACTTTTACGTCTCCTGAGTAAGAATCTGTGGTCAAAACCTTAAAATTTGTGCAATTAGTCGAATAATTAACATTAATGTAATCATGATTAATATTAAATATGTAATTAAGCGCTTAATTTAACGAAATGCAGTATTTTGACTCGATATCCTTAATCACCATATAGAATACGACATATTCCCAGATTTTGATCAAAATCTGGGGAAGTTGAAAATCTGAGCAAAATTATATTCAAGGCCTTGGATTTTTCTTGATTTTTTTGGAAAAATAGATTTTCGTAAAATTATCAGCATAGAAGTTTTTACGTGTGCTGAATAAGAATCTGTGATCAAAGCCTTAAAATTCGTGTAATTAGTCGAGTAATTAGCATATTAGTATAATTATAATTAATATTAAATATGTAATTAAGCGCTTAATTTAACGAAATGCAGTATTTTGACTCGATATCCTTAATCACCGTATAGAATACGAAATATTCCCTGATTTTGATTAAAATCTGAGGAAGTTGAAAATCTGAGCAAAATTTTATTCAAGGCCTAGGATTTTTCTTGATTTTTTTGAAAAAATGGATTTACCTAAAATTTTCAGCATAGATGTTTTTACGTGTGCTAAATAAGAATCTGTGATCAAAACCTTAAAATTCGTGTAATTAGTCGAGCAATTAGCATATTAATATAATTATAATTAATAATAGATATGTAATTAAGCGCTTCATTTAATGAAATGCAGTATTTTGACTCGATATCCTTTATCACCATATAGAATACGACATATTCCCAAATTTTGATTAAAATCTGAGGAAGTTGAAAATCTGAGCAAAATTTTATTCCAATTTTATTGGATTTTTCTTGATTTTTTTTGAAAAAATGATTTTCCTGAAATGTTCAGCATAGATACTTTTACGTCTCCTGAGTAAGAATCTGTGGTCAAAACCTTAAAATTTGTGTAATTAGTCGAGTAATTAGCATATTAGTGGATTCATGATTAAAATTACGTATGTAATTAAGCGCTTAATTTAACGAAATGCAGTATTTTGACTCTATATCCTTAATCACCATATAGAATACGACATATTCCCAGATCTTGATCAAAATCTGAGGAAGTTGAAAATCTGAGGAAAATTTTATTCAAGGCCTTGGATTTTTCTTGATTTTTTTGAAAAGATGGATTTTCCTAAACTTTTCAGCATAGATGTTTTTACGTGTGCTCAATAAGAATCTGTGATCAAAACGTTAAAATTCGTGTAATTAGTCGAGCAATTAGCATATTAATATAATTATAATTAATATTAGATATGTAATTAAGCGCTTCATTTAATGATATGCAGTATTTTGACTCGATATCAGTAATCACCATATAGAATACGACATATTCCCTGATTTTGATTAAAATCTGAGGAAGTTGAAAATCTGAGCAAAATTTTATTCCAGGTCTTGGATTTTTCTTGATTTTTTTGAGAAAATGGATTTTCCTAAACTTTTCAGCATACATGTTTTTACGTGTGCTAAATAAGAATCTGTGATCAAAACCTTAAAATTCGTGTAATTAGTCGACCAATTAGCATATTAATATAATTATAATTGATATTAGATATGTAATTAGGCGCTTCATTTAATGAAATTCAGTATTTTGACTCGATATCCTTTATCACCATATAGAATACGACATATTCCCAAATTTTGATTAAAATCTGAGGAAGTTGAAAATCTGAGCAAAATTTTATTCCAGGCTATAGCCTTGGATTTTTCTTGATTTTTTTGAAAAAACGGATTTTCCTAAAATTATCAGCATAGAAGTTTTTACGTGTGCTGAATAAGAATGTGTGATCAAAGCCTTAAAATTCGTGTAATTAGTCGAGTAATTAGCATATTAGTATAATTATAATTAATATTAAATATGTAATTAAGCGCTTAATTTAACGAAATGCAGTATTTTGACTCGATATCCTTAATCACCATATAGAATACGACATATTCCCAAATTTTGATTAAAATCTGAGGAAGTTGAAAATCTGAGCAAAATTTTATTCCAGGCCTTGGATTTTTCTTGATTTTTTTGAAAAAATAGGATTTTCCTAAAATTATCAGCATAGAAGTTTTTTCGTGTGCTGAATAAGAATCTGTGATCAAAGCCTTAAAATTCGTGTAATTAGTCGAGTAATTAGCATATTAGTATAATTATAATTAATATTAAATATGTAATTAAGCGCTTAAATTAACGAAATGCAGCATTTTGACTCGATATCCTTAATCACCATATAGAATACGACATATTCCCTGATTTTGATTAAAATCTGAGGAAGTTGAAAATCTGAGCAAAATTTTATTCAAGGCCTTGGATTTTTCTTGATTTTTTTGAAAAAATGGATTTACCTAAAATTTTCAGCATAGATGTTTTTACGTATGCTAAATAAGAATCTGTGATCAAAACCTTAAAATTCGTGTAATTAGTCGAGCAATTAGCATATTAATATAATTATAATTAATAATAGATATGTAATTAAGCGCTTCATTTAATGAAATGCAGTATTTTGACTCGATATCCTTTATCACCATATAGAATACGACATATTCCCAAATTTTGATTAAAATCTGAGGAAGTTGAAAATCTGAGCAAAATTTTATTCCAGGCTATAGCCTTGGATTTTTCTTGATTTTTTTGAAAAAATAGATTTTCCTAAAATTATCAGCATAGAAGTTTTTACGTGTGCTGAATAAGAATCTGTGATCAAAGCCTTAAAATTCGTGTAATTAGTCGAGTAATTAGCATATTAGTATAATTATAATTAATATTAATATGTAATTAAGCGCTTAATTTAACGAAATGCAGTATTTTGACTCGATATCCTTAATCACCATATAGAATACGACATATTCCCAGATTTTGATCAAAATCTGAGGAAGTTGAAAATCTGAGCAAAATTTTATTCAAGGCCTTGGATTTTTCTTGATTTTTTTGAAAAAATAGATTTTCCTAAAATTATCAGCATAGAAGTTTTTACGTGTGCTGAATAAGAATCTGTGATCAAAGCCTTAAAATTCGTGTAATTAGTCGAGTAATTAGCATATTAGTATAATTATAATTAATATTAGATATGTAATTAAGCGCTTAATTTAACGAAATGCAGTATTTTGACTCGATATCCTTAATCACCATATAGAATACGACATATTCCCTGATTTTGATTAAAATCTGAGGAAGTTGAAAATCTGAGCAAAATTTTATTCAAGGCCTTGGATTTTTCTTGATTTTTTTGAAAAAATGGATTTACCTAAAATTTTCAGCATAGATGTTTTTACGTATGCTAAATAAGAATCTGTGATCAAAACCTTAAAATTCGTGTAATTAGTCGAGCAATTAGCATATTAATATAATTATAATTAATAATAGATATGTAATTAAGCGCTTCATTTAATGAAATGCAGTATTTTGACTCGATATCCTTTATCACCATATAGAATACGACATATTCCCAAATTTTGATTAAAATCTGAGGAAGTTGAAAATCTGAGCAAAATTTTATTCCTTGGATTTTTCTTGATTTTTTTGAAAAAATAGATTTGCGTAAAATCAGCATAGAAGTTTTTACGTGTGCTGAATAAGAATCAGTGATCAAAGCCTTAAAATTCGTGTAATTAGTCGAGTAATTAGCATATTAGTATAATTATAATTATTAAATATGTAATTAAGCGCTTAATTAAAGGAAATGCAGTATTTTGACTCAATATCGTTAATCACCATATAGAATGCGACATATTCCAAGATTTTGATCAAAATCTGAAGAAGTTGAAAATCTGAGGAAAATTTTATTCAAGGCTATAGCCTTGGATTTTTCTTGATTTTTTTTGAAAAAATAGATTTTCCTGAAATGTTCAGCATAGATATTTTTACGTCTCCTGAGTAAGAATCTGTGGTCAAAACCTTTAAATTTGTGTAATTAGTCGAGTAATTAGCATATTAATGTAATCATAATTAATATTAAGTATGTAATTAAGCGCTTAATTTAACGAAATGCAGTATTTTGACTCGATATCCTTAATCACCTTATGGAATACGACATATTCCCAGATTTTGATCAAATCTGAGGAAGTTGAAAATCTGAGCAAAATTTTATTCAAGGCCTTGGATTTTTCTTGATTTTTTTTGAAAAAATGGATTTTCCTAAAATTTACAGTATTGATGTTTTTACGTGTGTAAAATAAGAATCAGTGATCAAATCCTTAAAATTCGTGTAATTAGTCGAGTAATTAGCATATTAGTATAATTATAATTAACATCTAATATGTAGTTAAGCGCTTGATTTAACGAAATGCAGTATTTTAACTCGATATCCTTAATCACCATATGGAATACGACATATTCCCAGATTTTGATCAAAATCTGAAGAAGTTGAAAATCTGAGCAAAATTTTTTTAAGGCTATAGCCTTGGATTTTTCTTGATTTTTTGAAAAAATAGATTTTCCTCAAATGTTCAGCATAGATAATTTTACGTCTCCTGAGTAAGAATCTGTGGTCAAAACCTTAAAATTTGTGTAATTAGTCGAGTAATTAGCATATTAATGTAATCATGATTAATATTACGTATGTAATTAAGCGCTTAATTTAACGAAATGCAGTATTTTGATTCTATATCCTTAATCACCATATAGAGTACGACATATTCCCAGATTTTGATCAAAATCTGAGGAAGTTGAAAATCTGAGCAAAATTTTATTCAAGGCCTTGGATTTTTCTTGATTTTTTTGAAAAAATGGATTTTCCTAAACTTTTCAGCATAGATGTTTTTACGTGTGCTCAATAAGAATCTGTGATCAAAACCTTAAAATTCGTGTAATTAGTCGAGCAATTAGCATATTAATATAATTATAATTAATATTAAATATGTAATTAAGCGCTTCATTTAATGAAATGCAGTATTTTGACTCGATATCCTTTATCACCATATAGAATACGACATATATCCAAATTTTGATTAAAATCTGAGGAAGTTGAAAATCTGAGCAAAATTTTATTCCAGGCTATAGCCTTGGATTTTTCTTGATTTTTTTGAAAAAATAGATTTTCCTAAAATTATCAGCATAGAAGTTTTTACTTGTGCTGAATAAGAATCTGTGATCAAAGCCTTAAAATTCGTGTAATTAGTCGAGTAATTAGCATATTAGTATAATTATAATTGATATTAAATATGTAATTAAGCGCTTAATTTAACGAAATGCAGTATTTTGACTCGATATCCTTAATCTACATATAGAATACGACATATTCCCTGATTTTGATTAAAATCTGAGGAAGTTGAAAATCTGGATTTTTCTTGATTTTTTTGAAAAAATAGATTTTCCTAAAATTATCAGCATAGAAGTTTTTACGTGTGCTGAATAAAAATCTATGATCAAAGCCTTAAAATTCGTGTAATTAGTCGAGTAATTAGCATATTAGTATAATTATAATTAATATTAAATATGCAATTAAGCGCTTAATTTAACGAAATGCAGTATTTTGACTCGATATCCTTAATCACCATATAGAATACGACATATTCCCTGATTTTGATTAAAATCTGAGGAAGTTGAAAATCTGAGCAAAATTTTATTCAAGGCCTTGGATTTTTCTTGATTTTTTTGAAAAAAGTGGATTTTCCTAAAATTTACAGCATTGATGTTTTTACGTGTGTAAAATAAGAATCAGTGATCAAATCCTTAAAATTCGTGTAATTAGTCGAGTAATTAGCATATTAGTATAATTATAATTAACATTAAATATGTAGTTAAGCGCTTGATTTAACGAAATGCAGTATTTTGACTCGATATCCTTAATCACCATATAGAATACGACATATTCCCAGATTTTGATCAAAATCTGAAGAAGTTGAAAATCTGAGCAAAATTTTTTTAAGGCTATAGCCTTGGATTTTTCCTGATTTTTTGAAAAAATAGATTTTCCTCAAATGTTCAGCATAGATAATATTACGTCTCCTGAGTAAGGATCTGTGGTCAAAACCTTAAAATTTGTGTAATTAGTCGAGTAATTAGCATATTAATGTAATCATGATTAATATTACGTATGTAATTAAGCGCTTAATTTAACGAAATGCAGTATTTTGACTCTATATCCTTAATCACCATATAGAATACGACATATTCCCAGATTTTGATCAAAATCTTTTTTTTCTTTCTCTCATACTATTCGCCATTTCCCGCATTAGCGAGGTAGCGTTGAGAACAGAGGACTGGGCCCTTGAGGGAATATCCTCACCTGGGCCCCTTCTCTGTTCCCTCTTTTGGAAAATTAAAAAAAAAAGTGAGGGGAGGATTTCCAGCCCCCCGCTCCCTCCCCTTTTAGTCGCCTTCTACGACACGCAGGGAATACGTGGGAAGTATTCTTTCTCCCCTATCCCGAGGGATAGAAATTTAGTTTTATGTTGTATTATATTAACAATATCTTCATTTTATCTATAAAACACCAAATAGTCAGCTGCAAAGCCATTTGTGTTATTGAAGAAAGCCATTCTGTAGCACTTACTAGTGTAAGGAATGCACCTCCGTAGATAAAATGTTATAATGATCCCTTTTGGTTTTATTTATTTTTTTTTTAACAAGCATTCTTCAAGAATGCATACTGCTAGTTATGAGGTCTCTATATGTATACCACTTAGGAAAATCAGAAACTGTCCCAGATTTCTCATTGAAAAAGGGATTAAAAACACTGACCCAGACCCTTCCAAACATCATGTGATATACACCCAACTGTCAAACTTCCTATAGACTGAGGTTTGAGCTGTCCCCACTCAAAAAGAGCAATCATGGCAAAAAAATACCCGAGAGTCTTGTCTTTTGACTAATAAAGAACTGTCATGAAAGACTACCTGTGGCAGAAATGGATTAAAGACAAGTGTTCCTCCTCTTCATGAGAAAACAGGGGTAATTGTAAAGCCCACTAGCAATCCCCCACCAGTCTCTAAAACACTGGAGAGGTCACTTTCTTCCACAGTGGGAGTAAGAAACGGGGGACTGTGGAAGGCATAAGGAAAACATCAAAGTCTGAGAAGTTGAAAATCTGAGCAAAATTTTATTCAAGGCCTTGGATTTTTCTTGATTTTTTTGAAAAAATGGATTTTCCTAAACTTTTCAGCATAGATGTTTTTACGTGTGCTCAATAAGAATCTGTGATCAAAACCTTAAAATTCGTGTAATTAGTCGAGCAATTAGCATATTAATATAATTATAATTAATATTAGATATGTACTTAAGCGCTTCATTTAATGATATGCAGTATTTTGACTCGATATCATTAATCACCATATAGAATACGACATATTCCCTGATTTTGATTAAAATCTGAGGAAGTTGAAAATCTGAGCAAAATTTTATTCAAGGCCTTGGATTTTTCTTGATTTTTTTGAAAGAATGGATTTTCCTAAACTTTTCAGCATAGATGTTTTTACGTGTGCTCAATAAGAATCTGTGATCAAAACCTTAAAATTCGTGTAATTAGTCGAGCAATTAGCATATTAATATAATTATAATTAATATTAAATATGTAATTAAGCGCTTCATTTAATGAAATGCAGTATTTTGACTCGATATCCTTTATCACCATATAGAATACGACATATATCCAAATTTTGATTAAAATCTGAGGAAGTTGAAAATCTGAGCAAAATTTTATTCCAGGCTATAGCCTTGGATTTTTCTTGATTTTTTTGAAAAAATAGATTTTCCTAAAATTATCAGCATAGAAGTTTTTACTTGTGCTGAATAAGAATCTGTGATCAAAGCCTTAAAATTCGTGTAATTAGTCGAGTAATTAGCATATTAGTATAATTATAATTGATATTAAATATGTAATTAAGCGCTTAATTTAACGAAATGCAGTATTTTGACTCGATATCCTTTATCACCATATAGAATACGACATATTCCCTGATTTTGATTAAAATCTGAGGAAGTTGAAAATCTGAGCAAAATTTTATTCAAGGCTATAGCCTTGGATTTTTCTTGATTTTTTTTAAAAAAATAGATTTTCCTGAAATGTTCAGCATAGATATTTTTACGTTTCCTGAGTAAGAATCTGTGGTCAAAACCTTTAAATTTGTGTAATTAGTCGAGTAATTAGCATATTAATGTAATCATAATTAATATTAAGTATGTAATTAAGCGCTTAATTTAACGAAATGCAGTATTTTGACTCGATATCCTTAATCACCATATAGAATACGACATATTCCCAGATTTTGATCAAAATCTGAGGAAGTTGAAAATCTGAGCAAAATCTATTCAAGGGCTTGGATTTTTCTTGATTTTTTTGAAAAAATGGATTTTCCTAAACTTTTCAGCATAGATGTTTTTACGTGTGCTCAATAAGAATCTGTGATCAAAACCTTAAAATTCGTGTAATTAGTCGAGCAATTAGCATATTAATATAATTATAATTAATATTAGATATGTAATTAAGCGCTTCATTTAATGAAATGCAGTATTTTCACTCGATATCCTTTGTCACCATATAGAATACGACATATTCCCAAATTTTGATTAAAATCTGAGGAAGTTGAAAATCTGAGCAAAATTTTATTCAGGCTATAGCCTTGGATTTTTCTTGATTTTTTTGAAAAAATAGATTTTCCTAAAATTATCAGCATAGAAGTTTTTACGTGTGCTGAATAAGAATCTGTGATCAAAGCCTTAAAATTCGTGTAATTAGTCGAGTAATTAGCATATTAGTATAATTATAATTAATATTAAATATGTAATTAAGCGCTTAATTTAACGAAATGCAGTATTTTGACTCGATATCCTTAATCACCATATAGAATACGACATATTCCCAGATTTTGATTAAAATCTGAGGAAGTTGAAAATCTGAGCAAAATTTTATTCAAGGCTATAGCCTTGGATTTTTCTTGATTTTTTTTGAAAAAATAGATTTTCCTGAAATGTTCAGCATAGATATTTTTACGTTTCCTGAGTAAGAATCTGTGATCAAAACCTTTAAATTTGTGTAATTAGTCGAGTAATTAGCATATTAATGTAATCATAATTAATATTAAGTATGTAATTAAGCGCTTAATTTAACGAAATGCAGTATTTTGACTCTATATCCTTAATCACCATATAGAATACGACATATTCCCAGATTTTGATCAAAATCTGAGGAAGTTGAAAATCTGAGCAAAATCTATTCAAGGCCTTGGATTTTTCTTGATTTTTTTGAAAAAATGGATTTTCCTAAACTTTTCAGCATAGATGTTTTTACGTGTGCTCAATAAGAATCTGTGATCAAAACCTTAAAATTCGTGTAATTAGTCGAGCAATTAGCATATTAATATAATTATAATTAATATTAGATATGTAATTAAGCGCTTCATTTAATGAAATGCAGTATTTTCACTCGATATCCTTTGTCACCATATAGAATACGACATATTCCCAAATTTTGATTAAAATCTGAGGAAGTTGAAAATCTGAGCAAAATTTTATTCCAGGCTATAGCCTTGGATTTTTCTTGATTTTTTTGAAAAAATAGATTTTCCTAAAATTATCAGCATAGAAGTTTTTACGTGTCCTGAATAAAAATCTATGATCAAAGCCTTAAAATTCGTGTAATTAGTCGAGTAATTAGCATATTAGTATAATTATAATTAATATTAAATATGCAATTAAGCGCTTAATTTAACGAAATGCAGTATTTTGACTCGATATCCTTAATCACCATATAGAATACGACATATTCCCTGATTTTGATTAAAATCTGAGGAAGTTGAAAATCTGAGCAAAATTTTATTCAAGGCCTTGGATTTTTCTTGATTTTTTTTGAAAAAATGGATTTTCCTAAAATTTACAGCATTGATGTTTTTACGTGTGTAAAATAAGAATCAGTGATCAAATCCTTAAAATTCGTGTAATTAGTCGAGTAATTAGCATATTAGTATAATTATAATTAACATTAAATATGTAGTTAAGCGCTTGATTTAACGAAATGCAGTATTTTGACTCGATATCCTTAATCACCATATAGAATACGACATATTCCCAGATTTTGATCAAAATCTGAAGAAGTTGAAAATCTGAGCAAAATTTTTTTTAAGATTAAAATCTGAGGAAGTTGAAAATCTGAGCAAAATTTTATTCCAGGCCTTGGATTTTTCCTGATTTTTTGAAAAAATGGATTTTCCTCAAATGTTCAGCATAGATAATTTTACGTCTCCTGAGTAAGAATCTGTGGTCAAAACCTTAAAATTTGTGTAATTAGTCGAGTAATTAGCATATTAATGTAATCATGATTAATATTACGTATGTAATTAAGCGCTTAATTTAACGAAATGCAGTATTTTGACTCTATATCCTTAATCACCATATAGAATACGACATATTCCCAGATTTTGATCAAAATCTTTTTTTTCTTTCTTTCATACTATTCGCCATTTCCCGCATTACCGAGGTAGCGTTGAGAACAGAGGACTGGGGCCTTGAGGGAATATCCTCACCTGGGCCCCTTCTCTGTTCCCTCTTTTGGAAAATTAAAAAAAAAGTGAGGGGAGGATTTCCAGCCCCCCGCTCCCTCCCCTTTTAGTCGCCTTCTACGACACGCAGGGAATACGTGGGAAGTATTCTTTCTCCCCTATCCCCAGGGATAGAAATTTAGTTTTATGTTGTATTATATTAACAATATCTTCATTTTATCTATAAAACACCAAATAGTCAGCTGCAAAGCCATTTGTGTTATTGAAGAAAGCCATTCTGTAGCACTTACTAGTGTAAGGAATGCACCTCCGTAGATAAAATGTTATAATGATCCCTTTTGGTTTTATTTATTTTTTTTTTAACAAGCATTCTTCAAGAATGCATACTGCTAGTTATGAGGTCTCTATATGTATACCACTTAGGAAAATCAGAAACTGTCCCAGATTTCTCATTGAAAAAGGGATTAAAAACACTGACCCAGACCCTTCCAAACATCATGTGATATACACCCAACTGTCAAACTTCCTATAGACTGAGGTTTGAGCTGTCCCCACTCAAAAAGAGCAATCATGGCAAAAAAATACCCGAGAGTCTTGTCTTTTGACTAATAAAGAACTGTCATGAAAGACTACCTGTGGCAGAAATGGATTAAAGACAAGTGTTCCTCCTCTTCATGAGAAAACAGGGGTAATTGTAAAGCCCACTAGCAATCCCCCACCAGTCTCTAAAACACTGGAGAGGTCACTTTCTTCCACAGTGGGAGTAAGAAACGGGGGACTGTGGAAGGCATAAGGAAAACATCAAAGTCTGAGAAGTTGAAAATCTGAGCAAAATTTTATTCAAGGCCTTGGATTTTTCTTGATTTTTTTGAAAAAATGGATTTTCCTAAACTTTTCAGCATAGATGTTTTTACGTGTGCTCAATAAGAATCTGTGATCAAAACCTTAAAATTCGTGTAATTAGTCGAGCAATTAGCATATTAATATAATTATAATTAATATTAGATATGTACTTAAGCGCTTCATTTAATGATATGCAGTATTTTGACTCGATATCATTAATCACCATATAGAATACGACATATTCCCTGATTTTGATTAAAATCTGAGGAAGTTGAAAATCTGAGCAAAATTTTATTCAAGGCCTTGGATTTTTCTTGATTTTTTTGAAAGAATGGATTTTCCTAAACTTTTCAGCATAGATGTTTTTACGTGTGCTAAATAAGAATCTGTGATCAAAACCTTAAAATTCGTGTAATTAGTCGAGCAATTAGCATATTAATATAATTATAATTAATATTAAATATGTAATTAAGCGCTTCATTTAATGAAATGCAGTATTTTGACTCGATATCCTTTATCACCATATAGAATACGACATATATCCAAATTTTGATTAAAATCTGAGGAAGTTGAAAATCTGAGCAAAATTTTATTCCAGGCTATAGCCTTGGATTTTTCTTGATTTTTTTGAAAAAATAGATTTTCCTAAAATTATCAGCATAGAAGTTTTTACTTGTGCTGAATAAGAATCTGTGATCAAAGCCTTAAGATTCGTGTAATTAGTCGAGTAATTAGCATAGTATAATTATAATTGATATTAAATATGTAATTAAGCGCTTAATTTAACGAAATGCAGTATTTTGACTCGATATCCTTTATCACCATATAGAATACGACATATTCCCTGATTTTGATTAAAATCTGAGGAAGTTGAAAATCTGAGCAAAATTTTATTCAAGGCTATAGCCTTGGATTTTTCTTGATTTTTTTTAAAAAAATAGATTTTCCTGAAATGTTCAACATAGATATTTTTACGTTTCCTGAGTAAGAATCTGTGGTCAAAACCTTTAAATTTGTGTAATTAGTCGAGTAATTAGCATATTAATGTAATCATAATTAATATTAAGTATGTAATTAAGCGCTTAATTTAACGAAATGCAGTATTTTGACTCGATATCCTTAATCACCATATAGAATACGACATATTCCCAGATTTTGATCAAAATCTGAGGAAGTTGAAAATCTGAGCAAAATCTATTCAAGGGCTTGGATTTTTCTTGATTTTTTTGAAAAAATGGATTTTCCTAAACTTTTCAGCATAGATGTTTTTACGTGTGCTCAATAAGAATCTGTGATCAAAACCTTAAAATTCGTGTAATTAGTCGAGCAATTAGCATATTAATATAATTATAATTAATATTAGATATGTAATTAAGCGCTTCATTTAATGAAAGGCAGTATTTTCACTCGATATCCTTTGTCACCATATAGAATACGACATATTCCCAAATTTTGATTAAAATCTGAGGAAGTTGAAAATCTGAGCAAAATTTTATTCCAGGCTATAGCCTTGGATTTTTCTTGATTTTTTTGATAAAATAGATTTTCCTAAAATTATCAGCATAGAAGTTTTTACGTGTGCTGAATAAAAATCTATGATCAAAGCCTTAAAATTTGTGTAATTAGTCGAGTAATTAGCATATTAGTATAATTATAATTAATATTAAATATGCAATTAAGCGCTTAATTTAACGAAATGCAGTATTTTGACTCGATATCCTTAATCAGCATATAGAATACGACATATTCCCAGATTTTGATCAAAATCTGAAGAAGTTGAAAATCTGAGCAAAATTTTTTTAAGGCTATAGCCTTGGATTTTTCTTGATTTTTTGAAAAAATAGATTTTCCTCAAATGTTCAGCATAGATAATTTTACGTTTCCTGAGTAAGAATCTGTGGTCAAAACCTTAAAATTTGTGTAATTAGTCGAGTAATTAGCATATTAATGTAATCATAATTAATATTACGTATGTAATTAAGCGCTTAATTTAACGAAATGCAGTATTTTGACTCTATATCCTTAATCACCATATAGAATACGACATATTCCCTGATTTTGATTAAAATCTGAGGAAGTTGAAAATCTGAGCAAAATTTTATTCAAGGCCTTGGATTTTTCTTGATTTTTTTTGAAAAAATGGATTTTCCTAAAATTTACAGCATTGATGTTTTTACGTGTGTAAAATAAGAATCAGTGATCAAATCCTTAAAATTCGTGTAATTAGTCGAGTAATTAGCATATTAGTATAATTATAATTAACATTAAATATGTAGTTAAGCGCTTGATTTAACGAAATGCAGTATTTTGACTCGATATCCTTAATCACCATATAGAATACGACATATTCCCAGATTTTGATCAAAATCTGAAGTTGAAAATCTGAGCAAAATTTTTTTTAAGGCTATAGCCTTGGATTTTTCCTGATTTTTTGAAAAAATGGATTTTCCTCAAATGTTCAGCATAGATAATTTTACGTCTCCTGAGTAAGAATCTGTGGTCAAAACCTTAAAATTTGTGTAATTAGTCGAGTAATTAGCATATTAATGTAATCATGATTAATATTACGTATGTAATTAAGCGCTTAATTTAACGAAATGCAGTATTTTGACTCTATATCCTTAATCACCATATAGAATACGACATATTCCCAGATTTTGATCAAAATCTTTTTTTTCTTTCTTTCATACTATTCGCCATTTCCCGCATTACCGAGGTAGCGTTGAGAACAGAGGACTGGGCCCTTGAGGGAATATCCTCACCTGGGCCCCTTCTCTGTTCCCTCTTTTGGAAAATTAAAAAAAAAAGTGAGGGGAGGATTTCCAGCCCCCCGCTCCCTCCCCTTTTAGTCGCCTTCTACGACACGCAGGGAATACGTGGGAAGTATTCTTTCTCCCCTATCCCCAGGGATAGAAATTTAGTTTTATGTTGTATTATATTAACAATATCTTCATTTTATCTATAAAACACCAAATAGTCAGCTGCAAAGCCATTTGTGTTATTGAAGAAAGCCATTCTGTAGCACTTACTAGTGTAAGGAATGCACCTCCGTAGATAAAATGTTATAATGATCCCTTTTGGTTTTATTTATTTTTTTTTTAACAAGCATTCTTCAAGAATGCATACTGCTAGTTATGAGGTCTCTATATGTATACCACTTAGGAAAATCAGAAACTGTCCCAGATTTCTCATTGAAAAAGGGATTAAAAACACTGACCCAGACCCTTCCAAACATCATGTGATATACACCCAACTGTCAAACTTCCTATAGACTGAGGTTTGAGCTGTCCCCACTCAAAAAGAGCAATCATGGCAAAAAAATACCCGAGAGTCTTGTCTTTTGACTAATAAAGAACTGTCATGAAAGACTACCTGTGGCAGAAATGGATTAAAGACAAGTGTTCCTCCTCTTCATGAGAAAACAGGGGTAATTGTAAAGCCCACTAGCAATCCCCCACCAGTCTCTAAAACACTGGAGAGGTCACTTTCTTCCACAGTGGGAGTAAGAAACGGGGGACTGTGGAAGGCATAAGGAAAACATCAAAGTCTGAGAAGTTGAAAATCTGAGCAAAATTTTATTCAAGGCCTTGGATTTTTCTTGATTTTTTTGAAAAAATGGATTTTCCTAAACTTTTCAGCATAGATGTTTTTACGTGTGCTCAATAAGAATCTGTGATCAAAACCTTAAAATTCGTGTAATTAGTCGAGCAATTAGCATATTAATATAATTATAATTAATATTAGATATGTACTTAAGCGCTTCATTTAATGATATGCAGTATTTTGACTCGATATCATTAATCACCATATAGAATACGACATATTCCCTGATTTTGATTAAAATCTGAGGAAGTTGAAAATCTGAGCAAAATTTTATTCAAGGCCTTGGATTTTTCTTGATTTTTTTGAAAGAATGGATTTTCCTAAACTTTTCAGCAGAGATGTTTTTACGTGTGCTAAATAAGAATCTGTGATCAAAACCTTAAAATTCGTGTAATTAGTCGAGCAATTAGCATATTAATATAATTATAATTAATATTAAATATGTAATTAAGCGCTTCATTTAATGAAATGCAGTATTTTGACTCGATATCCTTTATCACCATATAGAATACGACATATATCCAAATTTTGATTAAAATCTGAGGAAGTTGAAAATCTGAGCAAAATTTTATTCCAGCCTTGGATTTTTCTTGATTTTTTTGAAAAAATAGATTTTCCTAAAATTATCAGCATAGAAGTTTTTACTTGTGCTGAATAAGAATCTGTGATCAAAGCCTTAAAATTCGTGTAATTAGTCGAGTAATTAGCATATTAGTATAATTATAATTGATATTAAATATGTAATTAAGCGCTTAATTTAACGAAATGCAGTATTTTGACTCGATATCCTTTATCACCATATAGAATACGACATATTCCCTGATTTTGATTAAAATCTGAGGAAGTTGAAAATCTGAGCAAAATTTTATTCAAGGCTATAGCCTTGGATTTTTCTTGATTTTTTTTAAAAAAAATAGATTTTCCTGAAATGTTCAGCATAGATATTTTTACGTTTCCTGAGTAAGAATCTGTGGTCAAAACCTTTAAATTTGTGTAATTAGTCGAGTAATTAGCATATTAATGTAATCATAATTAATATTAAGTATGTAATTAAGCGCTTAATTTAACGAAATGCAGTATTTTGACTCGATATCCTTAATCACCATATAGAATACGACATATTCCCAGATTTTGATCAAAATCTGAGGAAGTTGAAAATCTGAGCAAAATCTATTGAAGGCCTTGGATTTTTCTTGATTTTTTTGAAAAAATGGATTTTCCTAAACTTTTCAGCATAGATGTTTTTACGTGTGCTGAATAAGAATCTGTGATCAAAACCTTAAAATTCGTGTAATTAGTCGAGTAATTAGCATATTAGTATAATTATAATTAATATTAGATATGTAATTAAGCGCTTAATTTAACGAAATGCAGTATTTTGACTCGATATCCTTAATCACCATATAGAATACGACATATTCCCAGATTTTGATTAAAATCTGAGGAAGTTGAAAATCTGAGCAAAATTTTATTCCAGGCTATAGCCTTGGATTTTTCTTGATTTTTTTGAAAAAATAGATTTTCCTAAAATTTTCAGCATAGAAGTTTTTACGTCTCCTGAGTAAGAATCTGTGGTCAAACCTTAAAATTTGTGTAATTAGTCGAGTAATTAGCATATTAATGTAATCATAATTAATATTAAGTATGTAATTAAGCGCTTAATTTAACGAAATGCAGTATTTTGACTCTATATCCTTAATCACCATATAGAATACGACATATTCCCAGATTTTGATCAAAATCTGAGGAAGTTGAAAATCTGAGCAAAATTTTTTAAGGCTATAGCCTTGGATTTTTCTTGATTTTTTTGAAAAAATAGATTTTCCTGAAATGTTCAGCATAGATATTTTTACGTCTCCTGAGTAAGAATCTGTGGTCAAAACCTTAAAATTTGTGTAATTAGTCGAGTAATTAGCATATTAATGTAATCATGATTAATATTACGTATGTAATTAAGCGCTTAATTTAACGAAATGCAGTATTTTGACTCTATATCCTTAATCACCATATAGAATACGACATATTCCCAGATTTTGATCAAAATCTGAGGAAGTTGAAAATCTGAGCAAAATTTTATTCAAGGCCTTGGATTTTTCTTGATTTTTTTGAAAAAATGGATTTTCCTAAACTTTTCAGCATAGATGTTTTTACGTGTGCTCAATAAGAATCTGTGATCAAAACCTTAAAATTCGTGTAATTAGTCGAGCAATTAGCATATTAATATAATTATAATTAATATTAGATATGTAATTAAGCGCTTCATTTAATGAAATGCAGTATTTTCACTCGATATCCTTTGTCACCATATAGAATACGACATATTCCCAAATTTTGATTAAAATCTGAGGAAGTTGAAAATCTGAGCAAAATTTTATTCCAGGCTATAGCCTTGGATTTTTCTTGATTTTTTTGAAAAAATAGATTTTCCTAAAATTATCAGCATAGAAGTTTTTACGTGTGCTGAATAAAAATTTTTGATCAAAGCCTTAAAATTCGTGTAATTAGTCGAGTAATTAGCATATTAGTATAATTATAATTAATATTAAATATGCAATTAAGCGCTTAATTTAACGAAATGCAGTATTTTGACTCGATATCCTTAATCACCATATAGAATACGACATATTCCCTGATTTTGATTAAAATCTGAGGAAGTTGAAAATCTGAGCAAAATTTTATTCAAGGCTATAGCCTTGGATTTTTCTTGATTTTTTTGAAAAAATAGATTTTCCTGAAATGTTCAGCATAGATATTTTTACGTTTCCTGAGTAAGAATCTGTGGTCAAAACCTTTAAATTTGTGTAATTAGTCGAGTAATTAGCATATTAATGTAATCATAATTAATATTAAGTATGTAATTAAGCGCTTAATTTAACGAAATGCAGTATTTTGACTCTATATCCTTAATCACCATATAGAATACGACATATTCCCAGATTTTGATCAAAATCTGAGGAAGTTGAAAATCTGAGCAAAATCTATTCAAGGCCTTGGATTTTTCTTGATTTTTTTGAAAAAATGGATTTTCCTAAACTTTTCAGCATAGATGTTTTTACGTGTGCTCAATAAGAATCTGTGATCAAAACCTTAAAATTCGTGTAATTAGTCGAGCAATTAGCATATTAATATAATTATAATTAATATTAGATATGTAATTAAGCGCTTCATTTAATGAAATGCAGTATTTTCACTCGATATCCTTTGTCACCATATAGAATACGACATATTCCCAAATTTTGATTAAAATCTGAGGAAGTTGAAAATCTGAGCAAAATTTTATTCCAGGCTATAGCCTTGGATTTTTCTTGATTTTTTTGAAAAAATAGATTTTCCTAAAATTATCAGCATAGAAGTTTTTACGTGTGCTGAATAAAAATCTATGATCAAAGCCTTAAAATTCGTGTAATTAGTCGAGTAATTAGCATATTAGTATAATTATAATTAATATTAAATATGCAATTAAGCGCTTAATTTAACGAAATGCAGTATTTTGACTCGATATCCTTAATCACCATATAGAATACGACATATTCCCTGATTTTGATTAAAATCTGAGGAAGTTGAAAATCTGAGCAAAATTTTATTCAAGGCTATAGCCTTGGATTTTTCTTGATTTTTTTTGAAAAAATAGATTTTCCTAAAATTTTCAGCATAGATGTTTTTACGTCTCCTGAGTAAGAATCTGTGATCAAAACCTTAAAATTCGTGTAATTAGTCGAGTAATTAGCATATTAATGTAATTATAATTACATTAATATGTAGTTAAGCGCTTGATTTAACGAAATGCAGTATTTTGACTCGATATCCTTAATCACCATATAGAATACGACATATTCCCAGATTTTGATCAAAATCTGAAGTTGAAAATCTGAGCAAAATTTTTTTTAAGGCTATAGCCTTGGATTTTTCCTGATTTTTTGAAAAAATGGATTTTCCTCAAATGTTCAGCATAGATAATTTTACGTCTCCTGAGTAAGAATCTGTGGTCAAAACCTTAAAATTTGTGTAATTAGTCGAGTAATTAGCATATTAATGTAATCATGATTAATATTACGTATGTAATTAAGCGCTTAATTTAACGAAATGCAGTATTTTGACTCTATATCCTTAATCACCATATAGATACGACATATTCCCAGATTTTGATCAAAATCTTTTTTTTCTTTCTTTCATACTATTCGCCATTTCCCGCATTAGCGAGGTAGCGTTGAGAACAGAGGACTGGGCCTTGAGGGAATATCCTCACCTGGGCCCCTTCTCTGTTCCCTCTTTTGGAAAATTAAAAAAAAAAGTGAGGGGAGGATTTCCAGCCCCCGCTCCCTCCCCTTTTAGTCGCCTTCTACGACACGCAGGGAATACGTGGGAAGTATTCTTTCTCCCTATCCCCAGGGATAGAAATTTAGTTTTATGTTGTATTATATTAACAATATCTTCATTTTATCTATAAAACACCAAATAGTCAGCTGCAAAGCCATTTGTGTTATTGAAGAAAGCCATTCTGTAGCACTTACTAGTGTAAGGAATGCACCTCCGTAGATAAAATGTTATAATGATCCCTTTTGGTTTTATTTATTTTTTTTTTAACAAGCATTCTTCAAGAATGCATACTGCTAGTTATGAGGTCTCTATATGTATACCACTTAGGAAAATCAGAAACTGTCCCAGATTTCTCATTGAAAAAGGGATTAAAAACACTGACCAGACCCTTCCAAACATCATGTGATATACACCAACTGTCAAACTTCTATAGACTGAGGTTTGAGCTGTCCCCACTCAAAAAGAGCAATCATGGCAAAAAAATACCCGAGAGTCTTGTCTTTTGACTAATAAAGAACTGTCATGAAAGACTACCTGTGGCAGAAATGGATTAAAGACAAGTGTTCCTCCTCTTCATGAGAAAACAGGGGTAATTGTAAAGCCCACTAGCAATCCCCCACCAGTCTCTAAAACACTGGAGAGGTCACTTTCTTCCACAGTGGGAGTAAGAAACGGGGGACTGTGGAAGGCATAAGGAAAACATCAAAGTCTGAGAAGTTGAAAATCTGAGCAAAATTTTATTCAAGGCCTTGGATTTTTCTTGATTTTTTTGAAAAAATGGATTTTCCTAAACTTTTCAGCATAGATGTTTTTACGTGTGCTCAATAAGAATCTGTGATCAAAACCTTAAAATTCGTGTAATTAGTCGAGCAATTAGCATATTAATATAATTATAATTAATATTAGATATGTACTTAAGCGCTTCATTTAATGATATGCAGTATTTTGACTCGATATCATTAATCACCATATAGAATACGACATATTCCCTGATTTTGATTAAAATCTGAGGAAGTTGAAAATCTGAGCAAAATTTTATTCAAGGCCTTGGATTTTTCTTGATTTTTTTGAAAGAATGGATTTTCCTAAACTTTTCAGCAGAGATGTTTTTACGTGTGCTAAATAAGAATCTGTGATCAAAACCTTAAAATTCGTGTAATTAGTCGAGCAATTAGCATATTAATATAATTATAATTATTATTAAATATGTAATTAAGCGCTTCATTTAATGAAATGCAGTATTTTGACTCGATATCCTTTATCACCATATAGAATACGACATATATCCAAATTTTGATTAAAATCTGAGGAAGTTGAAAATCTGAGCAAAATTTTATTCCAGGCTATAGCCTTGGATTTTTCTTGATTTTTTTGAAAAAATAGATTTTCCTAAAATTATCAGCATAGAAGTTTTTACTTGTGCTGAATAAGAATCTGTGGTCAAAACCTTAAAATTTGTGTAATTAGTCGAGTAATTAGCATATTAATGTAATCATGATTAATATTACGTATGTAATTAAGCGCTAATTTAACGAAATGCAGTATTTTGACTCTATATCCTTAATCACCATATAGAATACGACATATTCCCAGATTTTGATCAAAATCTTTTTTTTCTTTCTTTCATACTATTCGCCATTTCCCGCATTAGCGAGTAGCGTTGAGAACAGAGGACTGGGCCCTTGAGGGAATATCCTCACCTGGGCCCCTTCTCTGTTCCCTCTTTTGGAAAATTAAAAAAAAAGTGAGGGGAGGATTTCCAGCCCCCGCTCCCTCCCCTTTTAGTCGCCTTCTACGACACGCAGGGAATACGTGGGAAGTATTCTTTCTCCCTATCCCCAGGGATAGAAATTTAGTTTTATGTTGTATTATATTAACATATCTTCATTTTATCTATAAAACACCAAATAGTCAGCTGCAAAGCCATTTGTGTTATTGAAGAAAGCCATTCTGTAGCACTTACTAGTGTAAGGAATGCACCTCCGTAGATAAAATGTTATAATGATCCCTTTTGGTTTTATTTATTTTTTTTTTTAACAAGCATTCTTCAAGAATGCATACTGCTAGTTATGAGGTCTCTTATGTATACACTTAGGAAAATCAGAAACTGTCCCAGATTTCTCATTGAAAAAGGGATTAAAAACACTGACCAGACCACTTCCAAACATCATGTGATATACACCCAACTGTCAAACTTCTATAGACTGAGGTTTGAGTGTCCCCACTCAAAAAGAGCAATCATGGCAAAAAAATACCCGAGAGTCTTGTCTTTTGACTAATAAAGAACTGTCATGAAAGACTACCTGTGGCAGAAATGGATTAAAGACAAGTGTTCCTCCTTTCATGAGAAAACAGGGGTAATTGTAAAGCCCACTAGCAATCCCCACCAGTCTCTAAAACACTGGAGAGGTCACTTTCTTCCACAGTGGGAGTAAGAAACGGGGGACTGTGGAAGGCATAAGGAAAACATCAAAGTCTGAGAAGTTGAAAATCTGAGCAAAATTTTATTCAAGGCCTTGGATTTTTCTTGATTTTTTTGAAAAAATGGATTTTCCTAAACTTTTCAGCATAGATGTTTTTACGTGTGCTCAATAAGAATCTGTGATCAAAACCTTAAAATTCGTGTAATTAGTCGAGCAATTAGCATATTAATATAATTATAATTAATATTAGATATGTACTTAAGCGCTTCATTTAATGATATGCAGTATTTTGACTCGATATCATTAATCACCATATAGAATACGACATATTCCCTGATTTTGATTAAAATCTGAGGAAGTTGAAAATCTGAGCAAAATTTTATTCAAGGCCTTGGATTTTTCTTGATTTTTTTGAAAAAATGGATTTTCCTAAACTTTTCAGCATAGATGTTTTTACGTGTGCTAAATAAGAATCTGTGATCAAAACCTTAAAATTCGTGTAATTAGTCGAGCAATTAGCATATTAATATAATTATAATTAATATTAGATATGTAATTAAGCGCTTCATTTAATGAAATGCAGTATTTTGACTCGATATCCTTTATCACCATATAGAATACGACATATTCCCAAATTTTGATTAAAATCTGAGGAAGTTGAAAATCTGAGCAAAATTTTATTCCAGGCTATAGCCTTGGATTTTTCTTGATTTTTTTGAAAAAATAGATTTTCCTAAAATTATCAGCATAGAAGTTTTTACGTGTGCTGAATAAGAATCTGTGATCAAAGCCTTAAAATTCGTGTAATTAGTCGAGTAATTAGCATATTAGTATAATTATAATTAATATTAAATATGTAATTAAGCGCTTAATTTAACGAAATGCAGTATTTTGACTCGATATCCTTAATCACCATATAGAATACGACATATTCCCTGATTTTGATTAAAATCTGAGGAAGTTGAAAATCTGAGCAAAATTTTATTCAAGGCTATAGCCTTGGATTTTTCTTGATTTTTTTTAAAAAAATAGATTTTCCTGAAATGTTCAGCATAGATATTTTTACGTTTCCTGAGTAAGAATCTGTGGTCAAAACCTTTAAATTTGTGTAATTAGTCGAGTAATTAGCATATTAATGTAATCATAATTAATATTAAGTATGTAATTAAGCGCTTAATTTAACGAAATGCAGTATTTTGACTCGATATCCTTAATCACCATATAGAATACGACATATTCCCAGATTTTGATCAAAATCTGAGGAAGTTGAAAATCTGAGCAAAATCTATTCAAGGCCTTGGATTTTTCTTGATTTTTTTGAAAAAATGGATTTTCCTAAACTTTTCAGCATAGATGTTTTTACGTGTGCTCAATAAGAATCTGTGATCAAAACCTTAAAATTCGTGTAATTAGTCGAGCAATTAGCATATTAATATAATTATAATTAATATTAGATATGTAATTAAGCGCTTCATTTAATGAAATGCAGTATTTTCACTCGATATCCTTTGTCACCATATAGAATACGACATATTCCCAAATTTTGATTAAAATCTGAGGAAGTTGAAAATCTGAGCAAAATTTTATTCAAGGCTATAGCCTTGGATTTTTCTTGATTTTTTGAAAAAATAGATTTTCCTCAAATGTTCAGCATAGATAATTTTACGTCTCCTGAGTAAGAATCTGTGGTCAAAACCTTAAAATTTGTGTAATTAGTCGAGTAATTAGCATATTAATGTAATCATGATTAATATTACGTATGTAATTAAGCGCTTAATTTAACGAAATGCAGTATTTTGACTCTATATCCTTAATCACCATATAGAATACGACATATTCCCTGATTTTGATCAAAATCTGAGGAAGTTGAAAATCTGAGCAAAATTTTATTCAAGGCCTTGGATTTTTCTTGATTTTTTTTGAAAAAATGGATTTTCCTAAACTTTTCAGCATAGATGTTTTTACGTGTGCTCAATAAGAATCTGTGATCAAAACCTTAAAATTCGTGTAATTAGTCGAGCAATTAGCATATTAATGTAATTATAATTAATATTAAATATGTAATTAAGCGCTTAATTTAACGAAATGCAGTATTTTGACTCGATATCCTTAATCACCATATAGAATACGACATATTCCCTGATTTTGATTAAAATCTGAGGAAGTTGAAAATCTGAGCAAAATTTTATTCCAGGCTATATATAGCCTTGGATTTTTCTTGATTTTTTTTAAAAAAATAGATTTTCCTGAAATGTTCAGCATAGATATTTTTACGTCTCCTGAGTAAAAATCTGTGGTCAAAACCTTTAATTTTTGTAATTAGTTGAGTAATTACCATTTTAAAAGGGATCATTTAATATTAAGTAGTAATAAGCGCTTAATTTAACGAAATGCAGTATTTTGACTCGTATCCTTAATCACAAAATAGAATACGGGCTTTTTTTTCCAGTTTTGATCAAAAACTGAGGAATTTTGAAATCTCAGCAAAAACCCATTCAAGCCTTGGATTTTCTTATTTTTTTGAAAAATAAAATTTTCCCAACTTTTCAGCATAGAGTTTTTTGTTGCTCAATAAGATTTTGTGATCAAACCTTTAAATCGTGTTTAAATTTTTTTGAGCAATTGCATATGTTTTAATTATAATAATATTTAAAATGTATTTAGGGGCCTATTTTAATGAAATGGGAGTATTTTCACTCGTTTTTCCCTTTTACATAAGAATCACATTTCCCAAAATTTTTATTAAAATCTGAGGAAGTTGAAATCTGAGCAAAAAAATTTTTTCCAGGCTATAGCCTGGGGTTTTTTTTGATTTTTTTGAAAAAATAGATTTTCCTAAAATTATCAGCATAGAAGTTTTTTTTGTGTGCTAATAAGAATGTGATCAAAGCCTTAAAATTTTTGTTATTATCGAGTAATTAGTTTTTTTGTATTTAAATTTTGATTATTTTTTTTTTGTAATTAAGCGCTTATTTAACGAAAAGCAGTATTTTGACTCGATTATCCTTATTTACCAAAATTTGATAGACATATTCTGATTTTTTATTAAAAAACTGGGAGTTGAAATCTGAGCAAAATTTTTTTTTCAGGCTTTGGATTTTTCTTATTTTTTTGAAAAATGGATTTTCCTAACTTTGCAACATAGATGTTTTTTCGTGTGCAATAAGAATCTTGTGATCAAAACCTTTTAAATTCGTGTAATTAGTTTGAGAAAATTTGCATTAATATATTTAAATTAATATTAATATGTAATTAAGCGCTTCATTTAATGAAATGCAGATTTTCACCGATATCTTTGTCCCATAAGAAAAAACACATATTCCCAAATTTTGATTTAAATCTGAGGAAGTTAAAATCGAGCAAATTTATTTCCCAAACTATTTGCCTTTGGGTTTTTTTTGATTTTTTGAAAAAAGATTTGCCTAAATTATCAGCATAGAGTTTTTACGTGTGCTGAATAGAACAGTGATCAAAGCCTTAAAATTCGTGTATTATTTGGTAATTAGCATATTAGTTTTTTTATAATTATTAAAAGTAATTAAGCGCTTAATTAAAAGGGAAAAGCGTATTTGACTCATATCCCTTTAACCCATATAGAAACGGGCATATTCCCAGATTTTGATCAAAATTGAAGAATTGAAATCTGAGGAAAATTTTTTTCAAGCTATAGCTTGGATTTTTTTTGATTTTTTTTGAAAAAAAGATTTTCCTGAAATGTTCAGCAAGATTTTTTTCGTTTTTATAAGATCTGTGGTCAAAACCTTTAATTTTTTGTTATAAGTCGAGTAATTTGCAATTTTAAAGTAATCTAATTAATATTAAGTAGTAATTAGCGTTAATTTAACGAAAAACAGATTTTGACTCGAATCCTTATCACCTTATGGAATACGACATATTCCCAGATTTGTCAATTTTTGAGGAGTTGAAATTTGAGCAAATTTTATTCAAGGCCTTGGATTTTTCTGATTTTTTTTGAAAAAATGATTTCCTAAAAAATTTTCAGCATGATGTTTTTACGTGTGTTTAAAAAAAGAAAACAGGATCAAAAAACCCTTTTTTTTCGTGTAATTAGTCGAGTAATTAGCATATTAGTATAATTATATAACATTAAATATGTAGTTAACGCTTGGGTTTAATCGAAAAAGCAGTATTTGACTCGATATCCTTAAACACCATTTAAATACGACATATTCCCATTTTGATCAATCTGAAAAAAGTTGGAAAAAAACTGAACAAAATTTTTTAAGGTATAGCCTTGGGGTTTTCTTGGGTTTTTTGAAAAAATAGATTTTCTCAAAACTTTTAAAAATAGATAATTTTACGTCTCCCGATAGAATTGTGGCAAAAAAAACCTTAAAATTTGTGTAATTAGTCGAGTAAATAGATTAATGTAATCATGATTAATATTACGATGTAATTAAGCGCTTTTAATTTAACGAAATGCAGTATTTGACTCTATATCCTTAATCACCCTATAGAATACGACTTTTCCAGATTTTGATCAAAAAACGAGGAAGTGAAATCCCGAGCAATTTTTATTCAAGGCCTGGTTTTTCTTGATTTTTTTGAAAAAAATGGAAATTTTTCCCCAACTTTTCAGCATAGATATTTTTTCGTTTCCTGATAAGAAACTGTGGCAAACCTTTAAATTTGTGTAATTAGTCGAGTATTAGATATTAATTAATCATTAAAATTTAAAATTAAGTATGTATTAAGCGCTTATTTAACGAAATGGGAGTATTTTCACTCTATTCCTTAATCACCGTTAAAAGAATACGACATATTCCCAATTTTGATGAAAATCTGAGGGAAATTGAAAACTGAGCAAAATCTTTTCAGGCATGGATTTTTCTTTATTTTTTTGAAAAAATGGATTTTCCTAAACTTTTCAGCATTTGATGTTTTTTCCCTGTGCTCAATAAGAAACTGTGATCAAACCTTAAAAAATTTGGGTATTAGTCGAGCAATTAGCCTTTTTAATATAATTGTAATTAATATTAGATTGTAATTATGCGCTTAATTAATGAAATGCAGTATTTTCACTCGATATCCTTTGTCACCAATAGAATACGACCCTATTCCCAAATTTTGATTAAAATCTGAGGAAGTTGAAATCTGAGCAAAATTATTCCAGGCTATAGCCTTGATTTTTTTGATTTTTTTGAAAAATAGATTTTCTTTAAAAATTTTTCAGCATAGAAGTTTTTACGTGTGCTGAATAAAAAACATGATCAAAGCCTTTAAAATCGTGTAATTAGTCGAGAATTTGCATATTAGTATAATTATAATTTAAAATTAAATATGCAATTTTAAACGCCTTAATTAACGAAATGCCGTTTTTTGAAATCTTTAGCAAAATTTTTTTAAGCCTATTGCCTTGGATTTTTCGATTTTTTTAAAAATAGATTTCCTTTAAATGATTTTTCATAGATATTTTACGTCTCCTGAGTAAGATTTGTGGCAAAACCTTAAAAATTTTTGTAATTAGTCGGTAATTAGCATATTAATGTAATCATGATTAAAATTACGTATGTTTAATTAACGCTTAATTTAACGAAATGCAGTATTTTTACTCTATATCCTTAAACAACATATGAATCGACAATTCCCAGATTTTGAAACAAAATCTAGGGAAATTGAAAATTGAGCAAATTTTATTCAAGGCCTTGGGTTTTCTTGATTTTTTTTGAAAAAAAGGATTTTCCTAAACTTTTCACATAGATGTTTTTACGTGTGCTCAATAGGAATCTGTGATCAAAAACCCTTTAAAATTGTGTTAAAATTTTCGAGCAATTTTGGATATTAATTTTAATTATAATTTATATTAGTTTTGTAATTAAGCGCTTCATTAATGTATGCAGTATTTTGACTCGTTTTCTTAATCACCATTAGAGTAAAGACATATTCTGGGTTTTGATTAAAATCTGAGGGAAATTGAAATCTGAGCTAAATTTTATTCAAGGCCTTGGTTTTTCTTGATTTTTTTGAAAAATGGTTTTTCCTAAACTTTTCAACATAATTTTTTACGTGTGCTAAATAAGATCTGTGATCAAAACAAAAATTCGTGTAATTGTCGGCAATTAATAAATTAATGAATTTTAATTTAAAATTAATATGTAATTGGCTTCATTTAATGAATCAGTATTTTGACTCATAAACCTTTATCCCCCTTTTAGAATACGACATATTTCCAATTTGATTAGATCTGAGGAAGCTGGGAAAAACTGAGCAAAATTTTATTCCAGGCTTTTTGCCTTGGATTTTTCTTGATTTTTTTGGAAAAATAATTTTCCTTAAAATTATCAGCAGAATTTTTACTTTGGGTGATAAGAACTGTGATCAAAGCCTTAAAATTCGTAAATAGTCGGAAATAATTAGCATATTAGTTTTAATTATAATTGTTTTTAAATAGTAATTAAGCGTTTAATTTAACGAAATGCAGTTTTACTCGATATCCTTAATCACCATATAAAACGGGCAATTTCCCCGATTTGGATTAAAATCTGAGGAGTTGAAAATCTGAGCAAAATTTTTTTTCAGGCTATGCCTTGGATTTTTCTTGATTTTTTTTTTTAAAAAAAAAAGATTTACCTTAAATGTTCAGCATTGATTTTCTACTTTTTCCCGTAAGAATCTGTGGTCAAAAAACCCTTTTAAAATTTTTGTAATTAGTCGAGTTTTAGCATTTAATGAATATAATTAATATTTAAATATGTAAATAAGCGCTTATTTAACGAAATGCAGTATTTTGGGGCTCTTTTTTTTTCCCAATCACCATAAGAATACGACATATTCCCAGATTTTTTATAAAATCTGAGGAAGTGAAAATTGAGCAAAATCTATTCAGGCCTTGGATTTTTCTTGAATTTTTGAAAAATGGATTTCCTAACTTTTCAGCATAGATGTTTTTACGTGGGCTTATAAGAAAACTGTGATCAAAAATTAAAAATTTGTGTAATTAGTCGAGCAATTAGCAATTAAAAATTTTAATTAATATTATTTTTGTAATTAAAACGCTTCATTTAATGAAAAGCGAATTTCATCGATATCCTTTGTCACCAATTGAATACGACATATTCCCAAATTTTGATTAAAATCTGAGGGAAATTGAAAATCGAGCAAATTTTTTTTCCAGGCTATAGCCTTGGTTTTTCTTGATTTTTTTGAAAAAGAGATTTTCTTTAAAAATTTTCAGCATAGAAGTTTTACGTTGCTGAAAAAAATCTATAAACAAGACTTAAAATTTCTGTAATTAGTCGAGTAATTGCTATTAGTAAATATAATTTTAATATTAATTTTGAATTAACGCCCCCCAATTTTAAAGAAATGCAGTATTTTTTACTCGATTTTCCTTAATCACCATATAGAATAGACATTCCTGATTTTGATTAAAATCTCAGGAAGTTGAAAATCTGAGCAAAATTTTATTCCCGGCTATAGCCTTGGATTTTTTTTGATTTTTTTTAAAATTTTAGATTTTCCTGAAATTTCAGCTAGAAATTTTTTCGTTTCCTGAGTAAATCTGTGGTTTAAAACCCCTTTTTAAATTTTTGTAATTAGTCGAGTTAAATTTGATATTATTTTAATCATAATTAATATTAGTATGTAATTAAGCGCTTAATTTTAAAGAATGAGGGATTTTGACTCATATCCTTTAAACACCTTATGGAATACGAATATTCCCCAGTTTTGATTAAAATTTTGAGGAAGTTGAAATTTTGAGCAAAAAATTTTTTTAAGGCCGTGGGTTTTTTTTTTTGATTTTTTTTGAAAAATTGGATTTTCATAAAATTTACAGCATTTGATTTTTTTACGTGTGTAAAATAAGAATCCCCCGATCAAAACCTTAAAATTCGTGTGAAATTTGCGAGTATTTTGCTATTTTGTTATAATTTATTATTAACATTAAAAATGTAGTTAACGCTTGATTTAACAAATGCGTATTTTGAACGATTCTTAATCACCCCTTTTTAATACAAAAATATTCCCCGATTTTGATCAAAATCGAGAGTTGAAAATCTGAGCAAATTTTTTTAGGCTATACCTGTTTTTCTGATTTTGAAATTTAATAGATTTTTCCCCAAATGTTCAGCATGATAATTTTACGTCTCCTGAGTAAGAAAACGTGGTCAACCTAAAATTTGGGTAATTAGTCGAGTAATTAGCATATTAATGTAATCAGATTAAATTACGTATGTAATTAAGCGCTAATTAACGGAATCATTTTTTTGACTCTATATCCTTAATCACCCTTTAGAATACACATATTCCAGATTTTGATCAAAATCTGAGGAAGTTGAAAATCTAGCAAAATCTATTTAAGGCCTTGGATTTTTCTTGGGTTTTTTTTAAAAAAAGGATTTTCCTAAACTTTTCAGCATAGATGTTTTTACGTGTGCTCAATAAGAATCTGTGATCAAACTTTAAAATCGTGTAATTTTCGAGCAAAATTTTTATATTAATATAATTATAATTAATATTAGGGTATGTAATTAAGCGCTTCATTTAATGATATGCAGTATTTTGACTCATATCATTATTCACCATAAAGGTACGACAATTCCCTGATTTTTATTAAAATCGTGGAAGTGAAAATCTGAGCAAAATCTATCAAGCCTTGGATTTTCTTGATTTTTTGAAAAAATGGGAAATTTTTTTAAACTTTCAGCATAGATGTTTTTACGTGGGGTCAATAAGAATCGTGAATTTAAAACCTTAAAAAATTTGTTTTTTTAATTAGCGAGCAATTAGCATATTAATATTATTATAATTATATTAGATATGTAATTTGGCGTTTTATTTAAAGAAATGTGTTTTTTTTCACTCCCATAAACCTTTTTGGGCACCATATAGAATACGCATTTCCAAATTTTTTATTTTTAAAAAAAAAAGGAAGTTGAACATCACAAAATTTTATTCCCGGGTATAGCCTTTGGGTTTTTTTTGGGTTTTTTTTTAAAAAAAAGATTTTCCTTTAAAAATTTTCAGCATAAAGTTTTTACGTGTGCTGAATAAAAATCTAGATAAAGCCTTAAAAAATTTTTTAATTTGTCGAAAATCACTATTAGTATAATTTAAATTTAAAATTTAAAAAGAATTAACGCTTAAATTTTAAAGAAATGAGTATTTTGACTCGATATCCTTAATCACCATAAGAATCATATTCCCTGATTTTATTAAAATCTGGGAATTGAAAAACTGAGCAAAATTTTTTTTCAAGGCTATAGCCTTGGGTTTTTCTTGATTTTTTTTAAAAAAAATAGATTTTCCTGAAATGTTTACATGATATTTTTACGCTCCTGAGTAAAACGTGGTCAAAACCCCTTAAAATTTTTTTAATTTGTGAGTAATTCCATATTAATGTAATCATAATTAAAATTTTAAATATTTAAATTTAAGCGCTTTAAATTTAAAGAAATGCAGTATTTTGACTCGATATCCTTTAAACACCATATAGAAAAACACATATTCCCAGATTTTTTAAAACAAAATCGAGGAAGTTTAAAATCTCAGGGAAAAACTTTCAAACCTTGGGTTTTTCTTTTTTTTTTTTGAAAAAAAGGGTTTTCCAAACTTTTTACATAGATTTTTACGGTGCTCAATAAGAATCGGGCAAAACCTTTTAAAAATTGTGTAAATTTTTGAGAGCAATTTCATATTGATATAATTAAATTAAAATTAGATATGTAATTTTAAACCCTCATTTAAGAAATGCAGTTTTTTCACTCGATACCTTTGCACCAAAGAATACACATATTTTCCCCAAATTTTTATTAAAATCTGAGGAAGTTGAAAATCTGAGCAAAATTTTATTCCAGGCTATAGCCCGGTTTTTCTTGATTTTTTTTAAAAAATAGAAATTTTTCCCAAAATTTCAGCATAAAAGTTTTTTTTGTGTGTGAATAAGAAAAATTGATCAAAGCCTTAAAATCGTGGGAATTAGTCGAGTAATTAAACATATTAATTTTAAAATTTTAATTAAAATTAGTAAGGGAATAAGCGCTTAATTTAAAAGAAAGGGAGTATTTTGACTCGATATCCTTAATCACCATATGAAAAGGGCATATTCCCCGATTTTGATTAAAAATTTAGGAAGTTAAAACTGAGCAAAATTTTATTTAAGGCTTTTTGGGTTTTTTTTTGATTTTTTGAAAAAATGGGGTTTTTTCCAAAAATTTGGTAGATGTTTTTTACGTGTGCTCAAAAAGAATCTGTGATCAAAACTTAAAAATTTTGTAATTAGTCAGCAAATTTGATATTAATATAAATTTTAATTTAAATTAGATTGTAATTTTAAACGCTTTTATTTTAAGAAACGTATTTCCTCGATATCCTTTTTCACCCTATAGAAAACGACATATTCCCCAAATTTTTATTTAAAAACGAGGGAAATTGAAAAACTGAGCAAAATTTTTTTCCAAGCATATCCTTGGTTTTTTCTTGTTTTTTTGAAAAAAAAAGATTTGCCTAAAAATTACAGCATAGAAGTTTTTACTGTGTGAATAAGAATCAGTGATCAAAACCTTAAAATTTGTGTAATTAGTGGTAAATTTGCATATTAGTTTAATTTTTAATTTTTTTAAAAAGTAAATTAAGCGCTTAAAATTTAAAAGGGAAAGCGTATTTTACTCAATATCCTTAAACACCATATAGAATACACATATTCCCAGATTTTGATCAAAATCTGAAGAAGTTGAAAATCTGAGGAAAATTTTATTCAAGGGGTTTTACCTTTGGGTTTTTTCTTGATTTTTTTTGAAAAAATAGATTTTCCTGAAATGTTTCCCCTAGAATTTTTACGCTTTAGTAAGAAAACTGTGGTCAAAAACCTTTTTAAAATTTTTGTAATAAGTCGAGTAAATTAGCATATTAATGTAATCATAAAAATATTAAGATTAATTAAGTCCCTTTAAATTTAACGAAATATATTTGGGCTCGATATCCCTTTAAACACCTTATGAATTTCACATATTTCCCCGATTTTGATCAAAAATTCTGAGGGAAATTGAAAATCGAGCAAAATTTTTTTTTAAGGGCCCTTTGGGTTTTTTTGATTTTTTTTTTAAAAAAAATGGATTTTTTCCCAAAATTTCGCATTGATGTTTTTTCGTGTGTAAAATAAGAACAGTGATCAAATCCTTAAAATTCGTGTAATTAGTCGAGTAATTACATATTAGTATAAAATAATTAACATTAAATATTAAATTAAGCGCTTGATTTAAAGAAATGCAGTATTTTGACTCGATATCCTTAATCACCAAAAAATCGACTATCCCCCCGATTTTGATCAAAATCTGAAGAAGTTTAAAAACTGAGCAAAAAAATTTTTTTTCTTTTTTTTTTGAAAAAATAGATTTTCCTCAAAACTTCAACATAGAAATTTTACTCTCCGATAAAAATCTGTGGTCAAAACCTTAAAATTTGTGTAATTAGTCGAGAATTACATATTAATGTAATCAGATTAATAACGTATGTAATTAAGCGCTTAAATTTTAAAGAAATGCATTTTTCCCCCAATATCCTTTAAACACCAATGAATACGACATATTCCAAGATTTTGATCAAAACTGAAAAAGTTTGAAAATCTGAGGAAAATTTTATTCAAGGCTATAGCCTTGGATTTTTCTTGATTTTTTTTTAAAAAATAGATTTTCCCCGAAAAGTTCAGCATAGATTTTTTACGTCTTCTGATAAGAATCTGTGGTCAAAAAACCCTTTAAAATTTTTGTAATAGTCGAGTAAAATTTGCATATTAATGTAATCATAATTAATATTAAGATGTAAAAAGCGCTTTAAATTTTAAAGAAATCAGTAATTTGACTCGATATCCCTTTAAACACCTTATGGAAAACACATATTCCCGATTTTGACAAATTCTGAGGGGAAATTGAAAATCGAGCAAAAATTTTTTAAATTTTAAGGGGTTGGATTTTTTTGATTTTTTTTAAAAAATGGATTTTCCTAAAATTTACAGCATTTATGTTTTTACGTGTGTAAAATAAAATCAGTGATTAAAACCTTAAAATTCGTGTAAATTGTCATAATTACATATTAGTATAAATTTTAATTAACATTTAAAAAATTAGTTAAGCGCTTTATTTAAAGAAATGCAGATTTTGACTCGAAATCCTTAATCACCATATAAATTTTGCAATTCCCGATTTTGACCAAACTGAAGAATTGAAAATTGAGCAAAAAATTTTTTTGATTTTTTTTAAAAAATAATTTCCCAATCTTCAAAAAAATAATTTTACGTCTCCGATAAGAAACTGGGTCAAAACCCAAAATTTGTGTAATTAGTCGGTAATTGCATATTAATGTAATCATGATTAAATTATATTTTAAATTTAAACGCTTAATTTAACGAATGCATATTTTTTACTTATATCCTTAATCACCAAAGAAACGAATATTCCCTGATTTTGTCAAAACTGAGGGAAATTGAAAATCAGCAAAATTTTATTCAAAGGCCTTGGATTTTTCTTTATTTTTTTTAAAAAGGATTTTCCTAACTTTTAGCATAGATTTTTTCGTTTCCTAGTAAGAATCTTGGGCAAAACCCTTTTAAAATTTGGGTTTTAAATTGTCGAGTAAATTTGCAATTTAAAGTAATATAAATTTAAAATTAAATAGTAATTAAGCGCTTAAATTTAAGAAATGCAGTTTTTCACTCTATTCCTTAATCCCATATGAATACGACTATTCCCAGATTTTGATGAAAATCTGAGGGAAATTGAAAATCTAAACAAAATCTATTCAAGGCCATGGATTTTTCTTGATTTTTTTTAAAAATGGGTTTTTCCAAACTTTTCAGCATAGATTTTTTACGGGTAATAAAATCTGTGATCAAAAACCCTTTAAAAATTTGTGTAACTAGTCGGGAATTAGCATATTAATTAATTGTAATTAAATTAGATTGAATTAACCTTCATTTAATGAAAGCGTATTTTCACTCGAATCCTTTTTCACCATAAAATACGACATATTCCCCAAATTTTGTTTAAAACGAGAATTGAAAAACTGAGCAAAATTTTATTTAGCTAAGCCCTTGTTTTTCCCCATTTTTTTGAAAAAAAAGATTTTCCTAAAATTTTCAGCATAGAATTTTTACGTGTGCTGAAAAAAAATCTAGATCAAAGCCTTAAAATTTGTGTAATTGTCGAGTAATTCCCAAATTTGTATAATATAATTAATATTAGATATGTAATTAAGCGCTTCATTTAACGAAAAGCAGATTTTGATCGATACCTTAATCACCATATAGAATACGACAAATTCCCCGATTTTGATTAAAAAACAGGAAGTTGAAAATCTGAGCAAAAAATTGGGTTTTTCTTTATTTTTTTTAAAAAAATAGTTTCCGAATTTCAGCATAGATATTTTTACGTCTCCTGATAAGAAACTGTGGTCAAAAAAACCTTTTAAATTTGTGTAATTTTGTCGAGAATTAGCATATTAATGTAATCTAATTAATATTAAGTAGTAAATTAAAACGCTAATTTAACGAAATGCAGTATTTTATCATATCCTTAAACAACCTTTTGGAATACAATATTTCCCAGATTTTGATCAAAAACTGAGGGGAAATTGAAAATCTGAGCAAAATTTTAATCAAGGCCCTTTGGGTTTTCTTGATTTTTTTGAAAAAAGGGGTTTTCCTAAAAATTTACACATTTAGTTTTTACGGTGTAAAAAAATCAGTGATCAAATCCTTTAAAATTCGTGTAATTAGTCAGTAATTAGCATATTAGTATAATTTAATTAACATTAAATATGTAGTTAAGCGCTTGATTTTAAAGAAATGCGTATTTTGACTCGATATCCTTAATCACCTATAAATACACATATTCCCAGATTTTTTAAACAAAAACTGAAGAAGTTGAAAATCTAGCAAAATTTTTTTTAAAGGTATAGCCTTGGATTTTTCCGATTTTTGAAAAAAATTTTCCTCAAATGTTCAGCATAGATAATTTTACGTTCCGAGTAAGCTGTGGGCAAAACCCCTTAAAAAATTTGTAATTAGTCGATTAATTAGCATAAATATAACATGTTAATTTCGTATTAATAAAGCGCTTAATTAACGAAATGCAGTATTTTTTACTCTAATCCTTAATCCCTAAGAATACGACTATTCCCAAATTTCATCAAATCGAGGAGTTTAAAATTGAGAAAAATTTTATTCAAAGGCCCTTGGGTTTTTCTTGATTTTTTGAAAAAAGGTTTTCCTAAAAATTTTCAGCATAGTGTTTTTACGTGTGCTCAATAAGAACTTATCAAAAACCTTAAAAATTGTGTAATTTGTCGAGCAAATTTGCTTTTAATATAATTTAATTAATTTTAAAATAAGTAATTAACGCTTTATTTAATGAATGCGTATTTTTTACTCGATATCATTAAACACCATATAAAAGACAAAATTCCCTGATTTTGATTAAAATCGAGGAAATTGAAAATCTGAGCTAAATTTTACAAGGGCCCTTTGGTTTTTCTTGTTTTTTTGAAAAAAAGGGTTTTCCCAAACTTTTCAATATAGATGTTTTTCGTGGCTAAAAAGAATTTTGTCAAAACCCTTTAAAATTGGTAATTGTCGAGCAATTAGCTATTAATATAATTATAATTAATATTAATATTTTAAATTTAATTTCATTTTAATTTAAATGCATTTTTGACTCATATCCTTTATCAATAAGGTACACATAATCCAAATTTTGATTAAAATCTAGGAATTGAAATCGAGCAAAATTTATTCCAGCATAGCCTGGATTTTTCTTTATTTTTTTGAAAAAATAGATTTCCTAAAATTATCAGCATTGAAATTTTTACTTGTGCGAATAAAATCTGTGAATCAAAGCCTTAAAATTCGTGTAATTAGTCGAGTAATTAGCAATTAGTATAATTAAAAATTGATATTAATATGTAAATTAACCTTTTAAATTTTAAAGAAATCAGTATTTTTTACTCGATATCCTTTATCACCCTATGAATTCGACATTTTTCCCTGATTTTTTTTTAAAATCGAGAAGTTGAAAATCGAGAAAATTTATTCAAGGCTATAGCTTTGGGTTTTCTTGATTTTTTTTTAAAAAAAAAGATTTTCCTGAAAAGTTCCATAGATATTTTTACGTTTCCTGAGTAAGAATCGTGGTCAAAAACCCCTTTAAATTTGTGTAATTATCGATAATTTGCATATTGATTTAATCATAATTTAAAATTAAGTATGTAAATTTAAACGCTTAATTTAACGAAATGCGTATTTTGACTCAATTTCCCTTAACACCATATAGAATCGAATATTTTAATTTTGGGTCAAAATCTAGGAAGGGAAAAACTGAGCAAAATCTATTTTAAAGGCTTTGGGTTTTTCTTGATTTTTTTGAAAAAAGGGTTTTTCCCAAAAATTTTCAGCATAGATGTTTTTTACGTGTTCAATAAAATCTGTGATCAAAAACCCTTAAAAATTTGTGAATTAGTCAGCAATTAGCTAATAAATTTAATTAATTTAGTATGAAATTTAAGGGTTTTATTTTAAAGAAATCATATTTTTACTCGATATCCCCTTTGTCACCATATAGAATACGACATATTCCCTGATTTTGATTAAAATCTAGGAAATTGAAAATTAGCAAAATTTATTCCAGGCTTGCCTTGGATTTTTCTTGATTTTTTTTTAAAAATAGATTTTCCTGAAATGTTCAGCAAGATATTTTTACGTCTCCTGAGTAAGAATCTGTGGTCAAAACCCTTTTAAAATTTTTGGAATTATCGAGAATTAGCAATTTAAAGTAATCAAAATTAATATTAAATTTGTAATTAAGCGCTTAATTTAAGAAATGCAGATTTTTACTCGTATCCTTAACACCTAGGGAATACGACATATTTCCCCGATTTTGATCAAAAACGAGGAAATTGAAAATCTAGCAAAATTTTATTCAAGGCCTTGGATTTTTCTTTTTTTTTTTGAAAAAATGGATTTTCCAAAAATTTTCAGCATTGATGTTTTTACGTTTTTGAAAATAAAAATCATGATCAAACCTTAAAATTCTTGTAATTATCGAGTAAATTTGCATATTTGTAAATTTTAATTAACATTAAAAATGTAGTTAAGCGCTTGATTTAACGAAATGCATATTTTTACACGAATCCTTAATCACCATTTAAGAATACGACATATTTCCCCGATTTTTGATCAAATCTGAAAAGTTGAAATCGAGCAAAATTTTTTTAAAACTATAGCCTTTGGGTTTTTTTTTATTTTTTTTAAAAATAGATTTTCCTCAAATGTTCGCATAGTAAATTTTAGTTCCTGATAAGAATTGTGGCAAAACCTTAAAAAATTTTGTTTGTCGAGTAATTAGCATATTAATGTAATTATAATTAATATTAAAAAAAGTAATTAAACGCTTCATTTAAGAAATGCAGTATTTTTTACTCGATATCCTTTATCCCAATAGAATCGCATATATCCAAATTTTTGTTAAAATCTGAGGAAGTTGAAAATCTGAGCAAAAATTTTTTCCGGGTATAGCCCGGATTTTCTTTATTTTTTTGAAAAAATAGATTTTCCCAAAATTTTTCACTAGAAGTTTTTTACGTGTGCTGAATAAAAAATCTATGCAAAACCTTAAAATTCGTTAATTAGTCGGTAATAGCATATTATATAATTATAATTTAAAATTTAAATATTCAATTAAGGCTTAATTTAAAAGAATGCAGTATTTTGACTCGATATCTTTAAACACCAAAAGAATACGACATATTTCCCCGATTTTGATTAAAATCTGGGAAGTTGAAAAACTTTTTTTTCTTGATTTTTTTTTAAAAAAATAGATTTTCCTGAATGTTCAGCATAGATATTTTTTTTTTCGCTCCTGGAAAATCTGGGTCAAAACCTTTTAAATTTTGTGTAATTAGTCCATAATTAGCATATTAAAAAAAATGATAATTAATATTAAAATATTAATTTAAACGCTTAATTTAACGAAATGCAGTATTTTGACTCGATACCTTTAAACACCTTATGGGAAAACGAATATTCCCGATTTTGATCAAAATCTGAGGAAGTTGAAAAACTGAGCAAAAATTTATTCAAGGCCTTGGATTTTTTTGGGTTTTTTTTTAAAAAATGGATTTTCCAAAATTTCAGCATTGATGTTTTTTTCGTGGGGTAAAATAAGAATCAAATGATCAAATCCTTTAAAAATTTGTGTAATTTGTCGAGTAATTAGCCCTATTAAATAAAATTTTAATTAACAAATTTAAAAAGTTTAAGCGCTTGAATTTTAAAGAAATGCAGTATTTTGAAATCGATATCCTTAACACCAATAGAATACGGAAAATATTTCCCCAAAATTTTTATCAAAATCTGAAGAAATTGAAAATCGAGCAAAAATTTTTTTTAAAGGGTATAGCCCTTGGGTTTTTCCCCGATTTTTTGAAAAATAGATTTTTTCCCCAAATTTTCACATAGATTTAAATTTTTCTTTTCCTGAGTAAGAATCGGGTCCCAAAAATTTTAAAAATTTTTGGGAATTAGTCGATTAATTAGCATATTAAAAAAATCAAAGATTTTAAAATCACTTTTGAAAAATTTAATTTTTTAATGTGAAAAACTGGAGGGAAATGGGAATCTTTTAGATTTTCTGGGAGTGAACCGTCAGCGGATGGAACCATGGAAGGGGGAATTTCATACGGTGGGGGGGGGGGGGGAAAATTTTTGGGGGCCCCCTTTAAAAATGTGTGGAAAATCCCAGAACATTATCCCGGGAAAACAAAAATGGGTATGTTTAAAAGGGAAAATTTGTTCCAACCAAAGTTGTAAAGGGGGGCAGGGGTGGGCTATGGAAAAGTTGTGCGCAGGAGGGTTTTATGTGCTTTGGGAAAGAGATGTTTGAGGGCCAAAGTTGGGGGTAAATTGGGTTTATCGAGTAAGTAAACGTAAGGGGAAGAGAGAAAGTGTGGGAAAAAAAAAGAGCGTGGTTAGAGAGCAGAAAAGGGGGTTTTTGGAAAAGGGGTTTTGGGGACATGGAGAGAAAGAGTAGGAAAGATTACCAAGAGGGTATATTGTCGGAGGTGGAAAGGGAAAAGAGGGGGAAAAAGGGGGACCAAATTGGAGGGGAAAGATGGTAAAAAGGATTTGTTGATCGGGGCCCCGAACATGCAAAGGGGGTGGGAAAAGGGGGGCAAGGAATAGAGTGAAAATTTTAGCGATGTGGTATACCCGGGGGTTTACGTGGGGGTCAGTGGGTTTAAAACAAGGCATGTGGGAAAGGGGGCCGGGTAAAAACCCTGAAAGCTGTGAAGGATGTTAATTATTTTTCGTGTGTGGACGGTTTTAGACATTGTATGGGGGGGTTGGCCCTTTCTTTTTGGCTGTTTCCTTTCGCCCACCTCGCAAACGCGGGAAACAGCGACAAAGTTAAAAAAAAAAAAAAAAAAAAAAAAAAAAATGAATTAACGCTTAAAATTTTAAAGAAAGCAGTATTTTGACTCTATAAAACCTTAATCACCAAAAAAGAATACACCTAAATTTCCCCGATTTTTTTTATCAAAATCTGAGGAAGTTGAAAATCTAGCAAAATTTTTTTCAAAGGGGCCCTTTGGGTTTTTTTTGTTTTTTTTAAAAAATGGATTTTCCCTAAACTTTTTAAACATAGATGTTTTTTTCGTGTTCTCAAAAAGAACTGTATCAAAACCTTAAAAATTTGTGTAAATTTGTCCCAGCAATTAGCATATTAAAAATAAATTTTAATTAATATTAGATATGTAAATTTAAACGCTTTTATTTAATGATATGCATAATTTTTACTCATATCATTAACCCCCATATAGAGTACGACATATTCCCGATTTTGTTAAAAACGAAAGGAAAATTTTTAAAAAACCCAAGCTAAATTTTTTTCAAACCTTGGGTTTTTTCCCTTTAAATTTTTTTTAAAAAAAGGATTTCCCAAAAATTTTTAACATAGATTTTTTACGTGTGCTTTAAAAAAAGAATCTGTATCAAAACCGAAAAAATTTGTGTAATTTTGTCCCAGCAAATTTTGCAATTAAATAAATTTTAATTAATATTAAATATGTATTAAGCGCTTTTATTTTTAAAGAAATCAGTATTTTTTACTCGATATTCCCCCCTTTTTCCCCCAAAAAAGAATACGAATATATCCAAAAATTTTTTATTAAAAACTGAGGAAGTTGAAAAACTGAGCAAAATTTTTTTTCCAGGCTAGCCTGGGATTTTTCTTTATTTTTTTGAAAAAATAGAATTTTTCCCAAAATTTAAACAGCCCTAGAAGTTTTTACTTTTTCTGAAATAAAAAACGTGAGATCAAAACCTTAAAATTCCTTTTAATTAGTCAGTAATTGCATATTTGTATAATTATAAAATTTATATTAAATATAATTAAAACGCTTTAATTTTAAAGAAAAGCAGTATTTTTTACTCGATATCCTTTATCACCAAAAAAATAAAAAAAAAAAATCACATATTCCCCGTTTTTAAATTAAAAAACTTTAGTATTTTTACTCATTTTCCTTAATCACCCAAAGAATACAAAAATTTTTCCCGATTTTGAATTAAAAAAAGAAGGGGTTTAAAAACTGAAACAAAATTTTTAAACCAAGGGCCCTTGGATTTTTCTTGATTTTTTTTAAAAAAAGGGTTTTTTTAAATTTTTTACCCTAATTTTTTACCCTTCCAAAAAAAGTGTGTCAAAACCTTTAAAAATTTTTTTTAATTTTTTTCCCCCAAAATTTGCCTATTTAAAAAATATAAAATTTAAAAATTTGTAAAGTAAATTTAAACGCTTAATTTTAAAAAGCAGTTTTTGGGCTCATATCCTTTATTTACCATATAGAATACGAAAAAATTCCCAAATTTTGATTAAAAAAAGAGGAAGTTGAAAAAACGAGCAAAATTTTTAACCGGGTTTTTCTTTATTTTTTTTAAAAAATGGATTTTTTCCCAAAAAATTTTCAGCATTGATGTATTAACCTGTGCTCAATAAGAATCTGTGATCAAAACGGTAAAATTCCGTGTAATTAGTCCGAGCTTTAGCATATTAATATAATTATAATTAAATATTAATATGTACTTAAGCGCTTCATTTAATGATATGCAGTATTTTTTACTCGAATCATTATCACCATATAGAATACGACATATTCCCTGATTTTGATTAAAATCTGAGAAGTTGAAAATCCTGAGCAAAATTTTATTAAAAGCCTTGATTTTTTTTTGATTTTTTTGAAAGAATGGATTTTCTAAACTTTTTTAGCATAGATGTTTTTACGTGTGCTAAATAAGCATATGTGATCGAAAACCTTAAAATTCGTGTAATTAGTACGAGCAATTAGCATATAATTAAATTAATATTGAATATGTAATTAAGCGCTTCATTTTAAAGAAATGCAGTATATTGACTCGATATCCTTTATCACCATATAGAACCACGAAAATATATCCAAATTTTGATTAAAATCTGAGGAAGTTGAAAAATCCTGAGCAAAAAATTTTTTCCAGGCTGGATTTTTCATGATTTTTTTGAAAAAATAAGATTTTCCTAAAATTATCAGCATAAAGTTTTTACTTGTGCTGATAAGAATCTGTGATCACAGACATAAAATTGTGGTAATTAGGCGAAGTAAATTATCATAATAGTATAATTATGATTAATATTAAATATGTAAAATTTAAACGCTTAATTTAACAATGCCAATATTTTGACTCGATATCCTTAATCACCATATAGAAACGACAAATTCCAAAATTTTGATTAAAATCGAGGAAGTGAGAAATCTGAGCAAATTAATTCCAGGATTTTTATTCCTTGATTTTTCTTATTTTTTCGAAAAAATATTTTGTCATAACAATCATCAGTATAAGAAGTTTTTTCGTGTGCTAATAAAATCTGTGATCAAAGCCTTAAAATATCGTATAATTAGTCGTAGTAATTAGCATATAAGTAAATTATAATTAATATTAAAATTGTAATTAACGCTAATTAACGAAATTCATATTTTGACTCTATATCCTTAATCACCATGATAGAATAACGACATAATCCCTGATTTTTATTAAAATCTGAGGACGTTAAAATCTGAGGCAAAATTTTATTCAAGGCCTTGGATTTTTCTGATTTTATTGAAAAAATGGATTTACCTAAAATTTTCACCATATATGTTTTTACGTATGCTAAATAAGAATCTGTGATCCAAACATTATAATTACGTGTAATTAGTCAAGCCAATTAGCATATTAATAAAAATTATAATTAATAATAGATATGTAATTAAGCGCTTCATTAATGAAATGCAGTGTTTTGAACTCGATATCCTAATCACCATAAGAATACGAGCATATTCCCAAATTTTGATTAAAAACTGAGGAGTTGAAAATCCAGCAAGAATTTATTCCAGGATTTTTCGTGATTTTTTGAAAATTGATTTTCCTAAAAAATTATCAGCATATAAGTTTTACGTGTGCTGAATATAGAATCTGTGATTCAAACCTTAAAAAACGTGTAATTAGTCGATTAAATTAGCAGGATTATATATTATAATTTAGATTAAATATGTTAATTAAGCGCTTAATTAAAGGAAATGCAGATTTGACTCAATATCCTTAATCACCATATAGAAAAAACGAACTTTTCCCAGATTTTTGGATCAAAATCTGAATAGGGGGGGGTGGGGAGTTGAAAATCTGAGGAAAATTTATTCAAGGCTTTTGGGTTTTTCTTGATTTCCTTTTGAAAAATAGATGTTCCTGAAATTTCAGCATAGATATTTTTACGTCTCCTGATAAGAATTGTGTCAAAACCTTAAAATTTTTTGTAATTAGCGTGTAATTAGCATAATAATGTAATAATTAATATTAAGTATGTAATTAAGTCTTAAATTTAACGAAATGCAGTATTTGGACTCGATACCTTATCACACTATGGAATACGACGATTCCCCCCAAAGAGTGTGATTCAAAATTTGAGAAGTTGAAAATCTGAGCAAAATTTTATTCAAGGCCTTGATTTTTCTTGAATTTTATTGAAAAAAAGGATTTTACCTAAAATTTACAGCATTGAATGTTTTACGTGTGTAAAATAAAAATCGTGATCAAATCTTAAAATTCGTGTATTAGTCGCAGTAATTAGCATATTAGTAATAATTGTAACTACATTAAATATGTATTTAAGCGCTTAATTAACGAAATGCAGTATTTTTTACTCGATATCCTTATTCACCATATAGAATACCGACATATTCCCAAGATTTTTGATCAAAATCTGAGGAGTTGAAAAAACTGAGCAAAATTTTTTAGGATATATTTCTGAATGTTTTAAAAAATTAGATTTCCTCAAATGTTTTAGCATAGATATTTTTACGTCTCCTGAGTAAGAATCTGTGGTCCTAGACCTTAAAATTTGTGAATTTAGTCGAGTAATTAGCAACATTTTGTAATCATGATTAATATTAAGTATGTAATTTAGCGCTTAATTTAACGAAATGCAGTATTTTGACACGGTATCCTTAATCACCATATAGAATTCCACATACTCCCCGATTTTCATTAAAATCTGAAGAAGTTGAAAATCTGAGCAAAATATCCAAGCCTTGGATTTTTCTTGATTTTTTTGAAAAAATAGATTTTCCTAAAATTTTCAGCATAGATGTTTTTACGTGTGCTGAATATGAATCTGTGATTAAAACCTTAAAATTCGTGTAATTAGTCGAATAATTTGCATATTATAATTATAATTAATGTTAAGTATGTAATTAATCGCTTAATTTTATAAAATGCCGTGTTTTGACTCGATATGCTTAATCACCATATAGGTTACGACATATTCCAAAATTATTATTAAAATCTGAAGAAGTTGAAAATCTGAGCAAAATATTATCAAAGGCTATAGTCTGGTATTTTTCTTGATTTTTTTGAAAAAGTAGATTTTCCTGAAATGTTCAGCATAGATACTTTTACGTCTGCTAAGTAAGAATCTTTGTTCAAAACCTTAAAATTCGTGTAATTAGTTGAGTAATTAGCATATTGATATAATAATGATTAATATTAAGAATGTAATTAAGCTCTTAATTTTACTAAATGCAAGAGAGAGAGAGAGAGAGAGAGAGAGAGAGAGAGAGAGAGAATAATAGATGAACAGATTCATTACCAAGTCTTTGGAGTTGAAATTCATCCGCAGCTGCATGCGTCCGTACACCCCCCCCCCCCCCCCCCCACACACACCCTCACACCCAACTTCACGGAAACACGTAAACAAGCATTATAAAGCAGACACACTCGTGCACATTTCAGCTGAGTATGCTAATAGAACGTTTTCGGAGGCAGTATTGTAATTACCAGGGAGAGAGAGAGAGAGAGAGAGAGAGAGAGAGAGAGAGAGAGAGAGAGAGAGAGAGGAGCAGGCAGGCAGACGAGCGAGCGAGCGAGCGATGTGGAGCGGAGGAATATACCTGGCCATTACTGTATCCTTCAGAGCTATTTAGCATAACCCGGTCTGTCATGAAATATGTACCACATGGGTGTCATAAACGCGTTCAGCTTGCGTTCGACACGAACGTTTTGTATGTCAAGCTTAATTGTGGAGGTTGAGGATCGTCACAAATAATTGTGCAATCCATTTATTCGTTCTTTAACTTCTTCCGAAACTTCGTACGATTTCGCCACGTTTTGGGAATATTTCATGGTGAAATCCAGAATGTTTGGATAGCCAGTCTTGTCCAGTGAATTTCACAGACAATTAGTGAGGTACGTCGGTAGTGGAAACAACGCTTGGGCTGGGAAATGTGTGTATTAAAACATTTTGTTGTTCCATCGTAGAAGGTGATCGTGTCTTTTTATGTTTACGTATTATCAAACTAGTTTATATATATATATATATATATATATATATATATATATATATATATATATATATATATATATATATATATATATTAACGATTTCTATTCGTGATAAATAGTAACTCATTTTTATATTTTTTTCGTAGGATACGTTGTGTCTGGGCTTGTGTAGATATGCTGTGGTCTGTTAATTGTTGATGCCCCGTGTCTGTGTTTGTCTGGGTATGGTGTGGTCTGTTAATTGATGATACCCTGTGTCTGGGTTTGTCTAGGTATCCTGTGGTCTGTTAGCTGATGTATATTCTGTCTGCATGTTTCTCTTTAAGGGTCTGTGTGTCTGTGTGCATAAACTTTTTATTTTGATTTGGCTATTTGACCTTATTACTGCACGTTCGTCTGTTTGTCTGTGAGTATATCTACTTGTCTTCTTGTCCGTATGTTTGCTAGTATGTATATATATATATATATATATATATATATATAAAGTAGGTTCATCTTTTGTCTGTCATTCTGTCTGTTTATATATTTTCCTGCCGGTCTAATTGTGTGATGGAGACGTTTCTCTTTTCTGTCTGTTAGACAGTTTGTCTGTGAGTCGAGTGGTTGCAGCATCTGTTTCCCCGTCTTGTTTTCGACCCATCAATCCAGTTCTTTGAACGTCTGTGTGTCTGTGTAGTTGTCTCTGTCTGTTTCAGTGTATATTCGATGTCTTCCTCTCTGTTTCTTTACTCTTTAAGTCTGTTGGTTTGTGTGTTTGTGTGTTCGTCCGTTTGTTTGGTTTGTCTTCCATACATCCTTTTCGCTACCCTGGTCTACACACTACACTCCTATATACATCCTGGATGTGTGTAGTAAGGAAAACTGTACAGCACATGTTGTTATCTCTCAGTTTCTACAACATGATCTATACCTGTAATAGAACCCTGGTTTACCGTCATCTTTAAAGCAAGAATGAACATTACCCAGCGGCCTGCCACAGGCAGTTCCTCGCCTTCTCAACGCCATGTAGTAAAGATGAGGACCATAGCCACAACGAGAGGTGACTACAAGACCAATCACAAGACTCTCACCCATGATTTCCTGCTTAGAACACCGTGTGATGTTTCTCTTTCATTGGCCTTGTCGGTCTCGGTACACCTCCAGGAGCCGACGACGACGCAGGAGGAGGAGGAGGAGGAGGTTGGTGGTGGTGCTCTCTCAGCCACACCTTCGTTATCAGGCTAAGGGCGTCGGTGATCACCCTGAGAGCGCTGCTGTGGGGAGGTAATGAGGCCCCACGGTGTGAGGAGGAGGAGGAGGAGGTGGTGGAGGAGGACAAAGACCGTCTGGCTACACGGAGAGGGAGGAGTCCAGGTGGCCCCCAGAGTGACGTGTTTACGGCGCCCTCCGTCAGCCCCCTCCACCGCCAGGCTATTGACACCGGCCCTCTCATTCCCCCCTCTCCTCCTCCTCCTCTCCTGCGGGAGGCGGCGACGGAGGAGGTGTAGATGAAGGGGCTAGTGTACTACTTACAAGAGAGAGAGAGAGAGCGGCTCGTCAGGGAGCACAGGGTAGGGGGCGACACAGAACCACCGCTGACGAGGTTGTGAAATGGTTTGCTGGTTAAGGGGAGTTGGTGAACCTAATTCCATAGTTAGCGGATAACACTTCGTAGTCAGGTGGGGAGAGGGATAAGAAAGGCTGGCTAGTTAGGGAATTGGTTGGAGACTAGTATTACCTACTGGGGAGATCTATATGATCAGTGGGGAGCTAACTGCAGGGTTCGCCCTGTGGGGAGATAATAGTGGAGGAGCGTGCCGTGGGGAGTATGTTACTGACTGGAGAAGGCAGTGTTGGGGAGTCTTGTGGTGCCGATGTGTAGGGCGGTGAGGGGCGTGCGTGTGTCTATGTCCGTTGGATGGGTCGCCTCCTTGTGACTCATCATTCTCATCTGGAGCCAAGGATGAACGCCATCAGCCACTGAAACAACGCGCACACGTGCTCAGTTCGCCAACGCCACTCCCCCCCCCCCCCCACCACGTGCGGGATCGGAGTTGACGTCGCCACCCAACACCGGGTCGTTCACCCCCCCCCCCCCCCCCTCCGGTCAACACACGGGGTCTGAAAACTTCACTGCTGTGTAACGCCGTCACCCGAGAGCCAGCCAGTCAGATCTCGAGTTGATAACGAGACACGGAGTCTAGGGGCCAATGAAATCACAGACCCAAGGAAACACACACACACACACACACACACACACACACAAACATTAAAGTCACGGGGTCACGAAATACTATCAGGATAAGGTCAGGACAGGTCACGACACACAGACAACAAGGCCACAGAGTCCGCGGGGCTCCGCCAGTCAGAGGGCGAGTACACACACACACACACACACACACACACACACACACACACACGGGGCGAGACGCAGCTAACCTGAGTGTAAGCAAGCTTAGCCATCCTCATTTGCTAATAAGCTTAAATTCTCTCTTGGAGAGTGTGATCATGTAATCCAAGCGTCTTTCCCTTCGGCTCTGTCATTGTCACCGATAGTTTTCGAAATACGCAGGCAATCGGTTCTCAGTACGCACGGGATCGGCTCGCAATACGCACGCAATCAGGTCGCTATACTTCCGCAATCAGAATGTAGCGCGCACGCAATCAGACCTTAGTACATTCGAAATCAGTACATAACACGTCAGCAGACTGTTCGACATACGTTCACAACCATTTCTCGAAACATACGCGGTCAGGGTGAGATGTGCACACGACCATTTCGTAATACGTACGCAACCAGGTTGAAGTACGCTCA
>NC_092234.1:55213598-55223598 GCF_036320965.1 Panulirus ornatus | reverse complement strand
GGGATCATCTTCCTCTCCTGGCCTCGATGTTTCTCTCCCCACTTCCCTCCCTTGCTGGAAAAGCCTGGAAGATGTTATTTCCCAGGTGGAGTTCCAGAGCAGGAGACGTGCTTGCATATTTTCCCTCCTCACACTTACCGAGCAGCTGCGTAAACCTGCTATACGCTTTGAAGGAGGATTAAAGCGTAGAGTGTAGATGATAATCTTACGCACGTTCCTCATTCATATATATATATATAGATATATATATATATATATATATATATATATATATATATATATATATATATATATATATAATCTGATCAATTTGGTGGTCACTGACCTCGTCTTATTTGACCTCGTGTCTCATTAGTTTTCTAAACATTTATAACGTGTGGTGGTGATTAAAAGACTGAAAGAACGAGTGAGGGAAAATTTCTTTCTATGCCTCGCCAAGTTATGAAGTGAATGAAGACCTTTTTTTTCAGAGTATTCATCTGTTCAGTTCGTTTCTAGTGTAATTGTTGAGATTGTTGTGTTGGACCACAGTGTATTGTGGTGTTGCACAGAGAGTTGAATGTGATTGATGTCTCTCATATTAGGGTGAACTGTGGAGAGAGAGAGAGAGAGAGAGAGAGAGAGAGAGAGAGAGAGAGAGAGAGAGAGAGAGAGAGAGAGAGAATTAGATAGGTGGATAAATGGATAGGTATATATGACTAGTTAGATTGTAGATAGATATATAGGCAAGAGCAAGAGAGGGAATGTGTACAACATATATAGAAAATATATACAATATAGACATAGGGGCTATATAAAGATGGCTGTTTGGGGGATGGGAAAGGGGGTGTTGTTTAACAATATTTCCACAAATAGGAAGCTGGAGGTTAAGTGATAGTGTGATAACTGCTGATGACGTTCACAGTAGTTTGGATGGGGCTGTTCCAACGGCTGTCTGTAAGGGTTTCGGACGCGGTTTGACGTGGTTGTGGCGCCGAACTGCTTACTCAGGGACGGGGGATCTCTGGTGGCAGGAGATGACGGTGGCGGGAGTGATGCAGTACAGTGTGTGTGTGTGTGTGTGTGTGTGTGTGTATGTGTGTGTGTGTGTGTGTGTGTGTGTGTATGTGAGGGCGTGAGTGCATCCTGTGAGTAGGCGCTTTTATGAGTGGCGCTGTGTGTACGTGAGCGTGTGTGTTTATGCGCCTCTGTACCTCATTCCATAATACATGCAAATGAGAGCAGAATTAATCATAATCTCATACATAAATGCATAAATATACATCAGTACGGATCGTCCTCTTTGAACGTAGAATTTCCGTCAATTTTCTCATATTTTCGTGTTTCGTTTTGTGTTGTTGGTTTTTTTTTCTCTATGTATCGTAACGCAGACGGTCGTGAACGAAAACACGCTTCGCTGTGAACCGCCGTAAACCACTGTGTGTGTGTATATATATATATATATATATATATATATATATATATATATATATATATATATATATATATGGAGCGGGTGGCTGGAAATCCTCCCCTCTCGTTTTTTTTTTTTTTTTTTTTTTTAATTTTCCAAAAGAAGGAACAGAGAAGGGGGCCAGGTGAGGATATTCCCTCAAAGGCCCAGTCCTCTGTTCTTAACGCTACCTCGCTATTGCGGGAAATGGCGAATAGTATGAATAAAAAGATAAAAAAAAAATATATATATATATATATATATATATATATATATATATATATATATATATATATATATATATATATATATATATATATGGCGTTTTCTCGGGTCTTGAAGGTTAAGGACAATACCTGTCTTCATTCAACTTGAGGTAATGTTGTAATGTTCACTTCTTTTTTCCTGTCTTATTTTTTTTTCTGGTGTACTTTATATCTAGTACGGTTTTGTAGTTTACGAGGCTTAGTATGTGGCTCTCTCTCTCTCTCTCTCTCTCTCTCTCTCTCTCTCTCTCTCTCTCTCTCTCTCTCTCTCTCTCTCTCTCATTCTTTTTATGAAGATGTGATTTTTGATGTTTTATAATTATTTTCGGATATTAAGATTTTGCTTGGATTGTTTTAAGTAATTACCGATTTTCCGGGTCCTTTCATTTCTATGTCTCCCAAATGTTCAGCTGTTAAGATTTATATCGTCGACACATACTAAGTTTAGAATTTCTGTCAGACTGATGCTAAATGCTTAACTATGGACCAAATAAAAGTAAACCAGATAAAGCAGAGTCCAAATGAATATAAACCAAATAAACCTGGGTCCAAATGTACCAGAGAAAATGTAAACCAAACAGACCAGCTTCCAAATAAATGTAAACCAAACCAGACCAGCTTCTGGATAAATGTAAACCAGATACGAACTTTGTGGAAAACTAAAACTTTATTTAGAGTTTGGCAAATAAACTACGTTGCTCAACAAGTACAACAAATACAGCTAATACAACCCAGTGTAGTAGTGAGACAGGAAATATTGGAGGAGGTGCAGGAAGGGCGAGAGTGGAAGGAGAGTAAAAGGGGAGAGGGAGAGGAGAGAAAACTTGGGAGGAAAAGGAGAGAGAGAGAGAGAGAGAGAGAGAGAGAGAGAGAGAGAGAGAGAAGGAAGGAAGGTATACAGGGGGAAAGAAAACGCAGATTTGGAAGAATGGAAAATGGTGATGATGATGGTGATTAGGAGAGAGAGAGAGAGAGAGAGAGAGAGAGAGAGAGAGAGAGAGAGAGAGAGAGAGAGAGAGAGAGATAATAAGGTGGGGTTATGAGAGGAGGGCGGGAGGGAAATCGCTGCCTCAAACAAGCGTTGGTCGTGGCCAGTTGAACAGCACAGTTCAGACCGGAGACCAGCCTGGGTCACGCCCAGAGCCCCTATCCAGGTCACACACCAGGTCACACGTGAGGTCATTAGAAATCGTCTCGATATGAACACGTTCTCGACGGTCGGGGCTGTGGCACAACGGGCGGGAAGGTCCCGGCTGCTCGTAGGGATGAAGGGGGTTAAGGGAACCAATCAAAACTTCATTTGACTCGCCCTGGTAAATCTGATTGGCTCTCCCAATACCTGAATTTTTTTTCTCTTGTTTCCGAAGATGTTCGCAACTAGCCAATAATAGATTGGAAAAATATATAGTAATTCATATATATATAACACCACACTGACTATATATATATATATATATATATATATATATATATATATATATATATATATATATATATATATATATATTGGAAAGGATCACAATTTTGCACGTGATCAAGATATTCCTATGAGTCTACGGGGAAAATGAAACACGATAAGTTCCCAAGTGCACTTTCGTGTAATAATCACATCATCAGGGGAGACACAAGAGAGGAATATAACAGTCAGTAATGTGGTATGGTGGTGAGAGGGGTTGTGGAGTAGTTGTAGATGATGATGATGAGAGGGATGGTTGAGGGGTTGTAGATGATGGTGAGAGGGGATGGTAGAGTGGTTGTAGATAGTGATGAGAGGGGTTGCAGGAGTGGTTGTAGAGGATGGTTAGAGGGTTGATTGTAAGTGGTAGCGAGAGGGATTGGTGGCGTGGTTGTAGATGGTGGTTAGAGGGTTGATTGTAAATGGTAGCGAGAGGGATTGGTGGCGTGGTTGTAGATGGCAGCGAGAGAGATGGTTGAGTGGTTGTAGATGGAGATAAGAGGCTCTTGGTAGGTTGTGGTTTGGTAGTATGGTAGAGGTACAAGTGATCGTGGTTGTAGCTAGTGGTTGGTGGCTGCGTATTTCTGCTCTTTTCCTACACAATGTAGATAATGGGATTCTTTGGTAGAAATTGGTATTCTTAAGTAGATGATGTTATTCTTGAGTAGATGATGTGATTCTTAAGTAGATGATGTGATTCTTGAGTAGATGATGTGATTCTTAAGTAGATGATGTGATTCTTGAGTAGATGGTGTGATTCTTGTGTAGATGATATCATCCTTATGTAGATAATGGAATTCTTAAATAGGTAATGGGATTCTAAGGTAGATGATGGGATTCTAAAGTAGGTAAGGGGATTCTTAAGTAGATAATGGGATTTTGTGTAGATGATGGGCTTCTTAAGTTTATAATAGGATCTTCTTTAAGTAGACAATAGGAGGCGTAAGTAGGCGGTGGGATTTTGAAGTAGTGGGACTATTACGTATAGGAATTGTTAAGTTTTGATAGGATTTTCTAAGTACATATAAAGAATCTTTGATTATATTCTGCACGCCTTTAGAAATGCTATCTATATAATTAACCTGTAGAGCGTGATGGTGCGACCTATGTGTGCGATAGTTAGACCTTTGACCTGAACCTTGCGATTCGGGTCAAAGGTCGTAGCTTCGTGATGGAAGAGTCGTGCCGTCGTTTTCAAAGGTTGAACCGTGGTGTTCATTGGTCTTACCGTCGTGCTTAATGGTCGTACCGTCGTGCTCAAGGGTCGTACCGTCGTGCTCAAGGGTTCGTACCATCGTACTCAAGGGTCGTACCGTCGTGCTCAAGGGTTCGTACCATCGTACTCAAGGGTCGTAACGCCGTGCTCAAGAGTCGTACCGTTGTGCTCAAGGGTCGTACTGTATTCCTTAGCAGGTTAAACAGACACATTCTAAGAAAGAGTTTGAAGTGTTTTCCATTCGCAATATCGATAATAAGATTCATGAGCCTTATGTAACCTGTTATACATAAATTGGTAAATATTATAATGAAATACATATCTTCAGAGACGGTTAACTGTTTTCCAAAAACAAAACTAAAGCGTTTTATTATTAGACGAAAAATATCGATAACACAACCCTCCGGCCAGTATTAAAACCAGGTTATATGGAAGAGAAAGCATTACTGTCTCTAACATTAACATAATTGATAAATGTTGTACATTTGTTCTTCCCCTGTGGTTACTTTGTCAGCCGTGGTGATAAAAAGATTACATTTGTGTCGTAACGTAGAAGAAATAGAATACCATTTGTGTTACATTTAGATGCATAGTTAACGTGTGTTGCAGATGTGTGTGTGTGTGTGTTGGTCCTAAGGGTACTGAACCAAATGAAATACATTTGTGTTGCAACGATTTGACGTCATAGTGTGTTGCGTATGGAAGACAGTGCTTTTCGTCTTTGTGTTCGAGTTGATATTGATGACAGTGGTAAGGTGGGTGATTACATATTTGTCTAAAGTAGTTAGCTCACTGTTATTGTGTAGGTACGTGAAGCAGTATGAATGTTGTGGGAATGGGAAAATGTAATTTGTTGAAGGCGTTGCTAATTATGATGATTATGTCGGCCGTAATGATTATTTTAATGGTTTAGGATTATGTTGATAATGGTCAAAGGGAATTGTACTGGTGGGAACAAGAAATCATTCTCATAATGTTGATGATAATTTCTGTGTCATTTATTGATAATTGGAAGTATCTCAGCGCTGTTCATGATAATTATGACCGAAATACCCATGAGGATAATTAAGGTACTTGAATTCACAATGAATTTCTATGGCTGGAATGATAAAAAAAAGAAAAAGAAAATATAATCTTGACAATATGGTTGACTTTCAGTGAGGATACACCCGTAATTAATGATCATCTTGACAATAAAGACATCTGCTGGTATAGCACTGACATCCCCCCACCCCCATATAAAAACACATCTCTCCATGATTGCTGAGAATACAGACATTACAGACGTTTAAAGGGGGAGGGGGGGTTGTTCCCCCCCCGCTCCGCCCAGATTCTGCTAATAGCCTTGTTATGGTTTGCGCCAACTGTCATTAGCGGTTGTTATGGAAGGCACAGTTGTGGACCATTAACCCCCCCCACTTTCCCCCAGCTCCTAACCCCCAGGTTTCTCCTCCTGGTGTAAGTAAAGGCGGCGGTTGTGTGGGTTAACATTAAGGGTTTCCGGCCTTCCGGGTGTCGTGAGGTGGAATGTGGCTTGTGATTATAGTCTTCACGTAAATAGAAATATCGTGCCGATGATTTTCTTCATTTCATATTTATTACTTTAATTGAAGGTGAAATTTTAGTTGCCAAAGATTTTGTCGTTGCTTAAACTGTGTGTGTATCTGATTACTGTTTTTACTATTTGTGTGTTACGTGGAGAGAGTTTTAAACTTGCGTTACCCCCGTCTCTTAACCTTGTACATATATAACATATGTTTACTCTTATGTACTACACACACACACACACACACACACACACACACACACACACACACACACACACACACACTGGCCTAAGCCAGTTGCCCATTTACCGACCTTCCCAGAGGAGAGGATGAACACCTGCGTTGGCTGTGGGGGGGGAGAGAGAGAGAGAGAGAGAGAGAGAGAGAGAGAGAGAGAGAGAGAGAGAGAGAGAGTCTTCCACCGAGTGTGCACCTCAGCTGGTATTGTAATACCCTAACACGACTCTCACAACGTAACCTAACACCTCCTCTCTACTACTGACGGAGGCAAGGAGATCTCTAGGGTCTCCACACTTACTCTGAACACCTCGGGAAAACCGACGTTCCCCTCGTGTGAATAAAGTGTTACACCTACACCCTTCTACAGTCCGACCCATCCTGGTCTAGTGACGAGATCCCTTACAAACGAGGCGTTCTTTCAGACCTCTGTCCACCATCCCCCTAAGACAGGGACGTCTTCGATTAATGTTTGGAAGGTAGTGGTCCAAGACATCTGTAACGTCGCAGGTCCATCTAAGACCCGTCAACTGATCCCTTCCGCATGTAATCCTCTCTGTTCCCCCATGTGTGTTCCTGGGCCTCGCTCTGTATCGAACCTCTATCTCCTCCCGCAGCGTTGATTGGCTATACGATCAGACTCTCCGTCGCAGTGTTCAGCCTTAATGTACAGCAGGTCTCTCCCTCCCCCTTGATGTCCTTGGCTATCTCAGGTCTAAATCCCCGGAGGATGCCTCACCTCATTTCCCCCTTACCCTCACAGTTCCTGTAGACCTTGCCCCTCAGTCCTGGTTATCCTTGCATGGAGTCCAGCGTTTGATGATGTCTCCCAGAACTAAGGCATTGTCGTGGTTTCCCTTTCCTGTTCTCTTCCTTCTCTCCTTGACTTGAGAAATCTTCGAATACCATCTTTATATGTACACATGTTTCCCCCTCCTCACCTTCACTCCTCCATCAGTAGAACACATCTTTCGTCTTGAGTCTCCCGACTGCTGTTCTTCCTCATAAGTTCCTAACGTCTCTGGGCCATACCTCCCACATTCCCGTCCATCACATTTAAGTTGGTATGGGAACCCCGACACAAACTGCTCTTGGCTCACGTCCTGATCTACAGAGGCTTCGCGGCTCCTTCCTCCACCCTCGGCCACGGTTAAGTCCCCCTCTCTGGTGTATAGTACGGTAGGCGTCGTGGAAAGCATCGTTCTCACCTCCTGCAGCTGTGAATTCTTGAGTGATTTACCCTGAAGTCTTCCCCCCCCCCCCCCCCCCCCTCCCGACACTACGGAGAGCCGTCTTCATGTCTCGTTCATCTGAATATTCATGGAAAGGCAGATTCCCCGAGTGGGTGGCCAGGGGAAAAAAAAAAAGGGGGGGGGGGGGGGGCGCGCAGGTGGGGACCTGGGCGGGACACAGGTCAATTTAGGGTTCGACGCCAGGCTCCCCTCTCCCACGACTGCACAACACACATGCCAGTGACGGAAAAAGTCTCACTCACAGTATTTCACGTTCGTCCACGGAGCCGTCGTAACAAATATTTTTGGTAGTTAGAAACAGATGTTTTAGAAGAAAGTCACGATATGATTGGTCTTACGGAATCTTGGTTTAGGTGTTAAAGATAGGTATATCCTCGCTAAATACATGATTTCAGGGAAGAGTCTGTATAAATGTTAGGGGGAATCAAGAAGGCGGAAGTGTCTTACATCTTCGTGAAAGCTAATGTTAATCCCTAAGTATGATATGTTGTTGGAGCTGTATGATGAAATCATCTGTTTCTCTTGACATTAAGAATACATACTTCGATAGAAAATAACAATAGGATTGGTTTACAGGTCTTCTGCACAACAGAGGTGGATGGAAAGACTTTATGATCAGTTGATATAAACCTGTTAATGAATGGAGTGTACTTTAATGGGGGATTTTGACATACCGCTATCTAATTAGGGAGAGTCCGTTACTAGTTACCAGTTACTAAGAGAGATTACCGTAGTATAGTTAACAGAGGAACATTCTCTCGATTAAGAATATACGAGATTTAGTTTTAGCTACAAATGAGTATCTCGTCATGATGTTGAAGTGGGAGAATAGTTTGCTACAGGTGGATCACCAGCAAATCACTTTTGAGGTAAATTTCATCACATCAGGAGCCAACAGGCATGACCCCTCCGCTTTCTTTATCTCCCCACTTTAGCCAGCGTTCTGCGTCTCTTACCATATTTCTTTATTTTCACCTCTTGTGTTGCAGTCTTCCCATCGCTGTGTTTCCCTCCTCCATCTGCTCTGCCTTCCTCTGCCAACCAGAGGAAGTTGAGTATCGTTGCTCAGGTTGGAGGAGACGTCGTGTTGTCACCTGGTCTTCATGTGTCTCCATTCCCCTACCCTGGGGTTAAAGCTAGAGCCCTCACTCCTCCTCCTCCTCCTCCTCCCTGGCGGCGAGGGAGGTGGGTGGTCGTGGTGGTGCCTGAGACGGAAGCAAGCTGGGAGGTGCCTGTTGCTGCTTGTGCCACACCACTGGCCCAGGATTGGTCCAAAATATCTCTCTACAGTTACGGAGACGAGGCCTTCGAGCTCCAGCGAAGGGTTCATGGCATAGTGTAAGGAAGAGAGTAATTCGTTTATCGTTCAGGGAGCTCTCTCTCTCTCTCTCTCTCTCTCTCTCTCTCTCTCTCTCTCTCTCTCTCTCTCTCTCTCTCTCTCTCTCTCTCTCCTAACACCGGTCAGGCATCGTTAGCCGCCAAACTTACTGTGGTGGTGGTGTTTACGTTGATAATCAAGAAGACAAGTTGATGTTAGCATATGTGCGTCGTCTTCGGTGTGTCATGAAAGGCCCCATGTAGGAATGTCTGTACTTATAACGCTTCAGGATGACAGACGAAGGTCTGTAATGACGTTGAGTGGGATTAGATTCTCTGCTAAGCTACCCAGATTCCTAAGATTGTGTGTGTGTGACGTTGAGTGGGATTAGATTCTCTGCTAAGCTACCCAAATTCCTAGGACTGTATGTTCTTTATATGGAGATGGAGATGATGTCATCAACCCTTGCACGTGTCCTTCTCAACAACTCTGACATGGCACATGTCAAAAGACAGGTCTTTTATCTCCTCCAAAATTCGTAAATACTTTCCCACGTCTTTTCCCACTTCATAATTCTCTCTATATTTCAATTAAGGCCTGGCCTTTGATGTGGACTTTTTTTCCGTGACTGGAACCTTCAACATAAGAAGACAAGAAGGTAGCTCTAGAAAGTACAGCAGATGATAACTTTGTGATTATAAAATGATTAATAATAATAGGTAGATGAGTTATTCAGTCATTTGATTCATCTCGGCGTTCTTGGGTGAGTGAGATCCCCACCCTGGGTTACTTATGTGTACAATCCCTCCCCCCTACGTCTATAATCTCCCCTGGGTTAGCAAGGTGGGCTGGAGTTGCTTTGAGAGAGACAAAGCAGCTGTGGAGAAGTCAACCTTTTTATGATAGCCATCAAGGAGGTGTTGAAGGAGAGGAAATGTCTGGGCTGTCCCGACGGTGTGTGTGTGTGTGAGAGAGAGAGAGAGAGAGGGAGAGAGAGAGACGGGTGTGGGATGAGAAGAGGGAGGAAGTTAAAGAATACATGAGTTGAGATGGATAAGCGTGTAGGGGAATAATGAGTTGAGTGAGAGAGCGGAGTTATCACGGAGGGAGAGTGTGAGAGGAAAAGAAAGTTAGAGTCCTGTGAGAGCACGGGGAAGAGAGGGAGAGGGTAGAAAGAGTTGAGGTGTTGTGAGAGCAGTAGGAAGAGAGGGTACGTACATCATGAAAGATATATATATTATATCTTCAAGTATTTAAAGAGTGTGTTTGAGTCTG
>NC_092234.1:55193598-55208598 GCF_036320965.1 Panulirus ornatus | reverse complement strand
ATGTGGTAGTACATGTTGGTGGGGAGGAGCGAGGGTTCGACATCCGTTGAAGATATGGCTGTCGACTTATCTCTCGCCTTATCTCTTGTCTGTGAGTGTTGGGGGCGTTTTACGTCGAATCAGCCCAGCGATAAGGATAAAGTCTCTCTCTCTCTCTCTCTCTCTCTCTCTCTCTCTCTCTCTCTCTCTCTCTCTCTCTCTCTCTCTCTCTCTCTCTCGTCCTAGGTCCTCTCCTAGGTGGGTTGCTCTAGTCTCCTTTGGGGGAGGGAGGGGGGGGGTAAGGTTGTCTTTGCCTGTCCGAGCCTGCGTTGGATGCGTACCGCTGAGGTTGGCCAGGGCAATGTCTCGCGTCCTGCCCTTCCTCTGTGTTTGTGTGTGTGTGTGTGGGTGTGTGTGTGTGTGTGTTGGGAACCACAGCAGCAGCTGGAGCAGCTAACAACACAACTGCGTGATTCGTTCCTCCCGTAGCGTCACGGTAATTCATTGCTTCATTCATGTTGGTAGGACTGTTTTACCATGGCTGTTGGTAGGAATGTTTGAGATCCGTTGGTAGGATTGTTCGTGTGTCCAGCCTGGCCAAGTGTTGCTGTAGCTTTGCCACATATGTTCCTAGAGGTGAACAATATTTACCCTTGGCTTATAGACAAAACAAGAATGTTCTTGTGCTGTGTTGTGTGTTTCAGGAAGGTAAGCAGTCCTCAGACATTGCCTTCAAAAAGTCTTTTGAACTATTTTGAAAGCACTGAAGTGCTCAACACTGGCATAGTTCTCTTCAAAACGACATAATCGGTGTTGATGTCGTTGATTGGTTAGTCTAAGCAACCAATCAGCCAGCCGCTGTTAAAGATGAGCTGAATTTTCATCTCTATCTTTTATTCTTTACTTTAATCACCTTCTCATACCTAACCTTTGGTTGTTCTGACCTGACATTGAGTGATTATAGGTCAAATCTCTAATAAACTTAAACTGATTACGTGGGTATTCATATTTATGTAATTGCGTTTGAAGCGTGATATCACATAGCCCTTATGATATCGATAGATAAGGTCTATTATCCTACATAATATCATTTCGAGCGAGTGTATTATACCACATATCCCTTATGAAGACACCAAATAAGGCCTATGTTCCCTCATCATGCCATTGCCAGTGAGTGTATCATACCACATAGGCCTTATGACACCACCAAGTAAGGTCTCTTCTCCAATGTAACTCCCCTGAGTTTGGGGTGGTGGGTAGTGAAGAAAAGTGTATGATTACGTAATACTGCGATGCCCTGGCCACACAAGGGCTGGCCATCAAAGTAAGGTCCCTGGGGAAATCATTGGATTTTTTTTCTTTATTTTTTTTTTTTTTGACTTTGATAACATGTGGCTCCTTTGGGGTAGGATGGGGCGGGGCCCCTTTCTTGAAATTCTACAATGATGATAATAATGATAATGATGATAACGTCAAATATTATGACTGTTGTAAGGGGGAGGGCAATTTTTTTGTTTTTTATTTGTTTATTTGTTCGTTTTTCTTATCATCATGGTCTTTTAGTATGACTTTCTCTTGAGCCCTGTGGGAACCAGGTTTTGCAGTCTGTCTGTCTGTCTCTTCTAGCGTCCGTCCGTCTGTCTGTCTGTCTATTCGTCTGTCCAGCTACCCATCGTTCGTCCGTCCGTCTGTATATTCGTCTTTATAGCTACCCACCGTTCGTACGTACGTTCGTCCGTCCGTCTGTCTGTCTATTCGTCTATCCAGCTGCCCACCGTTCGTACATTCGTCTGTCTATTCGTCTGTCCAGCCTCCCGCGTTCATCCGTCCGTCCGTCCGTCTGTCTATTCGTCTGTCCAGCTACCCACCATTCGTACGTTCTTCCGTCCGTCTGTCTGTCTATTCGTCCGTCCAGCCTCCCACGTTCGTCCATCCTCAATGTAATTTCTGCAGATGAGCTGCACAACACATCTTCCATCTGTGTAAAGATCTGGTATGAGGATACATTGGAGGTAAACAAAGAACCCGGTTGAATTTTTGCGAGATAAGGAGTTAAAAGTCAAGGTCATTGCTACACTTTTGACCTGGTTTTTGAAGATTTTTTTTCTTCTAAATTTCCACCCAATAACTGAAGTTCAGCGGAGTGATTATTTTTATAGACACATAGCTCAAGTCTTTCCCATAGGACCAGGAAGATCCCGTACTGATATTTAAGGTCAAAAGGTCAAAGGTTATGAGCTTAGTGCCACAGTTGTGTAGATAATTTCGCTTTTGCACAGTAGCTTCACTTTCGCAGGATGGATTTTATTAAGTGTCTTCGTGTGTGTGTGTGTGTGTGTGTGGAGGTCAGACGGAAAAAGTTAGCTCTACGTTTATAGATGTTTTGGTGTCGTGTCAGTACCTTCAGTGCTCCAAGGTGGATTTCTTACGAAGACTTGGTGTATCTCTTAACCCTCTGATAAGGAAAGCCCATGTGTATTTTAAAAGCCCAGAGTTTAAGGACATGGATGTACATAGAGATGATATCTGTTCCTGGCCATTAACCCATGTTCTGAGAGTTAGGATTTCCAGACAATCCTAGTGGTCAAGGTTAACAAATGTCAAAAAAAAGAAAGAGAAATTTATTACCACAATTTTGATACAAAATGTCTCAAAAATTATATTTCCTTTATTTCTGTTTACCTCTTTCGAGAACCTCGTTTTCCCCAAGACAGTCTGCGTGTGTGGCTCCTAGTGACGGTAATCTACATATGATTTAAATATATATATATATATACTGGAGAAATTTAAATGTCATTTATACATGAGAGAAAGATGATTGCAGTGGTACAAAGGAAACCAGAAGTGAAAGTAGACCACAGAGTAATAGATGAAAGTTAAAATGACTCAAACATGGATTAAAATCACACACACACACACACACACACACACACACACGTCATGAAGATAACTCCTAGAATTTTTAGGTCTGAAGGGTCGACGCCATTCGTCAGGTTAATAGTTCCCGGATGAAGGTTTATGAAAGTAAAAGTTTGCTTCATAAATCTTGCGAAGAACCAGGATAAGAATGTGCGTCTGGTAAGGTTACTGTGCGAGGGAGTGTGTCAGACAGATTTACCGTCTCATATGGACGGAATTTATATAATATATAAATATATATATATATATATATATATATATATATATATATATATATATATATATATATAATTTTTGTTATTAGCTGACAACCTCAAGGCCCGTTATGCAGTTTCGAAGCTGCGCTCCATGCAGGAGGAGGGGATTTTCTTTGGAGAGAGAGAGAGAGAGAGAGAGAGAGAGACGATGGTTTTGCATGGAAAGGAAAGACATTGGAAGAGAAAGACACAGACAAGCAGACGAGAAAAGAGAGTCAGACAAAAGACAGATACAAATAGACGTCAAGCATCAGGAGAGACAGACAGACAGACAGTCAGTCAGACAGACAGACAGACGAGCACAAACGCAAACACAGTCCTGACAGACCAGACGTGGTGGTCAAGTACCCCTTAATGGCAGAGGTTAATGCCTAGCCTGACCGCTGAACTCTTGACCTGGACTGGAATGTGGTTAGAGGAGGGAGGCAGGAGCAACATCTCTGGCTGGAGGACAACTCCCAAGACAGATGGATGCCTTGCGATCCGGCGTCTCATGTATGAGGACAACTCCCTCTCCAAAGTCTCTCCCAAGTCTTGCCTCTGAGCCGGAAGTTTATGGGTTTGTCAAGACGAGGCAGAGAAGATGGGTTGTTGTTGTCGTTGTGGGGAGGAGGAGGAGGAGGAGGAGGAGGAGGTGGAGGAGGAGGAGGAGGAGGAGGAGGAGGTGGAGGAGGAGGAGGAGGAAGAGGAGGGGGTGGGTTACTAGGGTTGTTATTGTTGTGGGGAGGAGGAGGAGGAGGAAGAGGAGGAGGTGGGTTACTGCAGTGTGGGTGGGTGGGTTTGGGGTGGGGGACGACGTCTGGTCGGGGGGATAGGGAGTGTGTTCTCTCTTGGGTGAAGGTTAAATGACTGAGAAGGGTTGAAAAAGAGATTGATAGACTGAGTGAAAGAGAGAAAGAGAGGAGGTGAAGTAAGGGAGACACACACACACACACACACACACACACACACACACGTAAGAAGAAGAAGAAGAAGAAGAATGAAGGTCAAACAATCGCAATAAGATGGAGAGAAACAACGAGCAGATACAGACGGAATGGAACTCAACACACACTTGAATATTTACCTGGCCTTAGGCAGCGTCAGTGGGGGGGGGGGGGGGGTAGGCATTTCAGGATGCTGTTGGCAAACTGTTTGTTAAAGGATCACACAAGCTCCGGGAGGAGGGAAGGAGGGGGAGAGGAGGAGCAAATGGTTCACGCGTTGGCGGATACCAAGAGAGGTGTGTGTGTGTGTGTGTGTGTGTGTGTGTGTGTGTGTGTGTGTGTGTGAAGTGAACCTCAAGTGCTATTGTCACTGATGGAAAGTATATTGAGAGACAGAACCCTCCTTGAGAATGGACAAGAGACGAAGGTATTCTGTCAAGTGTTCCAACCTTGTGTAAGAAAAAAAGAAAGTGAGGGGAGGAGGAGGAGGAGGGTGGGGGGGCTGCTGGATCGACCAAGAGAGGGCTCGAAGTATATTACAGATGGCTTTCTTGTGATGCAGGAAGGAAGACATGTGTCTGTCTCTCTCTTGAGTTTAAAGCTATATTGTGTGAGGTGGAGATGCTACGGGTTGTAGCAGCTATACATCACGGATGGTGGCCGAGGTAGAGCAGCAGTAGAGAGAGAGTGTATATACAGAAGGACACTACTGATGTCTACCGCGAGTATCACGGATTAACATGTAGTCGGAAAAGGTGATTCAGGAAGACAGGTAAATTGCATGACAAAGGGAGTGAGTGATGGCGATGGTGGAGAAAACCGACGAGATATCTCTTGCAGCGGGTGAAGGATTCTGGTTTAATACCTTCGTAGAAAGGAAAACAAAAACATTCTCTCTCTCTCTCTCTCTCTCTCTCTCTCCTCTCTCTCTCTCTCTCTCTCTCTCTCTCTCTCTCTCTCTCTCTCTCTCTAACCACCAGAACTTTTAATTCAGATGTTTGGTAGAGTCTTTGCAGAAGCAAATTCACATAATTCTTTTCGTCTGCCAATCGAAAATCACACACATATACACACACACACACACACACATTTTATATATATATATATATATAAGACGATAAGACGTCTGAAGGCAAGACCGATTTCAACGATGAAGGCCTGCACTGTGGCTGAGAGATTGACTTGAGGAGGCAGAAGTGATATTGTGACAGTGATTGTGTCAGCGTCGCGTCGCCTCGCCGCAGTGTATCGAGACAGACTTCCCCAGAACTTTTAAAGGGGAAGTAAATGTTTATAGTTGTGTTACTGGAGTGATAGTTTTCATGCATGGTGTTTTTGACAAGAAAATAGTGAAGTTGGAGAAAAATGTAGCTTAGACATTGAAGCTTATTGATACAGTGGTGAAATTGATGAGAACTGCTATTTACGTTTGTGTGAATAAATTGTACATTTCCTTTTCCATAGCCAGAGGTTGAACCATTATGTGACATTCATTTTTTTTCATTCATTTCAAGCTAAAAGTTTGTTTCTAAATTGTTTCTTACATTTTTCATATGTATGTATATGTATGTGTGTGTGTGTGTGGGTATGTGCGTATGTGTGTGTATGTGTGTGTGTGTGTATATGTGTATATATATGTATATTATCCCTGGGGATAGGGGTGAAAGAATACTTCCCACGTATTCCTCGCGTGTCGTAGAAAGCGACTAGAGGGGACGGGAGCGGGGGGCCGGAAATCCTCCCCTCCTTGTATTAACTTTCTAAAATGGGAAACAGAAGAAGGAGTCACGCGGGGAGTGATCATCCTCCTCGAAGGCTCAGAGTGGGGTGCCTAAATGTGTGTGGATGTAACCAAGATGTGAAAAAAGGAGAGATAGGTAGTATGTTTGAGGAAAGGAACCTGGATGTTTTGGCTCTGAGTGAAACGAAGCTCAAGGGTAAAGGGGAAGAGTGGTTTGGAAATGTCTGGGGAGTGAAGTCAGGGGTTAGTGAGAGGACAAGAGCAAGGGAAGGAGTAGCAATACTCCTTAAACAGGAGTTGTGGGAGTATGTGATAGAATGTAAGAAAGTAAATTCTCGATTAATATGGGTAAAATTGAAAGTTGATGGAGAGAGGTGGGTGATTATTGGTGCATATGCACCTGGGCATGAGAAGAAAGATCATGAGAGGCAAGTGTTTTGGGAGCAGCTGAATGAGTGTGTTAGCGGTTTTGATGCACGAGACCGGGTTATAGTGATGGGTGATTTGAATGCAAAGGTGAGTAATGTGGCAGTTGAGGGAATAATTGGTATGCATGGGGTGTTCAGTGTTGTAAATGGAAATGGTGAAGAGCTTGTAGATTTATGTGCTGAAAAAGGACTGATGATTGGGAATACCTGGTTTAAAAAGCGAGATATACATAAGTATACTTATGTAAGTAGGAGAGATGGCCAGAGAGCGTTATTGGATTACGTGTTAATTGACAGGCGTGCGAAAGAGAGACTTTTGGATGTTAATGTGCTGAGAGGTGCAACTGGAGGGTTGTCTGATCATTATCTTGTGGAGGCTAAGGTGAAGATTAGTATGGGTTTTCAGAAAAGAGGAGTGAATGTTGGGGTGAAGAAGGTGGTGAGAATAAGTGAGCTTGGGAAGGAGACCTGTGTGGGGAAGTACCAGGAGAGACTGTGTACAGAATGGAAAAAGGTGAGAACAATGGAAGTAAGGGGAGTGGGGGAGGAATGGGATGTATTTAGGGAATCAGTGATGGATTGCGCAAAAGATGCTTGTGGCATGAGAAGAGTGGGAGGTGGGCTGTTTAGAAAGGGTAGTGAGTGGTGGGATGAAGAAGTAAGAGTATTAGTGAAAGAGAAGAGAGAGGCATTTGGACGATTTTTGCAGGGAAAAAATGCAATTGAGTGGGAGAAGTATAAAAGAAAGAGACAGGAGGTCAAGAGAAAGGTGCAAGAGGTGAAAAAAAGGGCAAATGAGAGTTGGGGTGAGAGACTATCAGTAAATTTTAGGGAGAATAAAAAGATGTTCTGGAAGGAGGTAAATAGGGTGCGTAAGACAAGGGAGCAAATGGGAACTTCAGTGAAGGGCGTAAATGGGGAGGTGATAACAAGTAGTGGTGATGTGAGAAGGAGATGGAATGAGTATTTTGAAGGTTTGTTGAATGTGTCTGATGACAGAGTGGCAGATATAGGGTGTTTTGGTCGAGGTGGTGTGCAAAGTGAGAGGGTTAGGGAAAATGATTTGGTAAACAGAGAAGAGGTAGTAAAAGCTTTGCGGAAGATGAAAGCCGGCAAGGCAGCAGGTTTGGATGGTATTGCAGTGGAATTTATTAAAAAAGGGGGTGACTGTATTGTTGACTGGTTGGTAAGGTTATTTAATGTATGTATGACTCATGGTGAGGTGCCTGAGGATTGGCGGAATGCGTGCATAGTGCCATTGTACAAAGGCAAAGGGGATAAGAGTGAGTGCTCAAATTACAGAGGTATAAGTTTGTTGAGTATTCCTGGTAAATTATATGGGAGGGTATTGATTGAGAGGGTGAAGGCATGTACAGAGCATCAGATTGGGGAAGAGCAGTGCGGTTTCAGAAGTGGTAGAGGATGTGTGGATCAGGTGTTTGCTTTGAAGAATGTATGTGAGAAATACTTAGAAAAGCAAATGGATTTGTATGTAGCATTTATGGATCTGGAGAAGGCATATGATAGAGTTGATAGAGATGCTCTGTGGAAGGTATTAAGAATATATGGTGTGGGAGGCAAGTTGTTAGAAGCAGTGAAAAGTTTTTATCGAGGATGTAAGGCATGTGTACGTGTAGGAAGAGAGGAAAGTGATTGGTTCTCAGTGAATGTAGGTTTGCGGCAGGGGTGTGTGATGTCTCCATGGTTGTTTAATCTGTTTATGGATGGGGTTGTTAGGGAGGTGAATGCAAGAGTCCTGGAAAGAGGGGCAAGTATGAAGTCTGTTGGGGATGAGAGAGCCTGGGAAGTGAGTCAGTTGTTGTTCGCTGATGATACAGCGCTGGTGGCTGATTCATGTGAGAAACTGCAGAAGCTGGTGACTGAGTTTGGTAAAGTGTGTGGAAGAAGAAAGTTAAGAGTAAATGTGAATAAGAGCAAGGTTATTAGGTACAGTAGGGTTGAGGGTCAAGTCAATTGGGAGGTAAGTTTGAATGGAGAAAAACTGGAGGAAGTGAAGTGTTTTAGATATCTGGGAGTGGATCTGTCAGCGGATGGAACCATGGAAGCGGAAGTGGATCATAGGGTGGGGGAGGGGGCGAAAATTTTGGGAGCCTTGAAAAATGTGTGGAAGTCGAGAACATTATCTCGGAAAGCAAAAATGGGTATGTTTGAAGGAATAGTGGTTCCAACAATGTTGTATGGTTGCGAGGCGTGGGCTATGGATAGAGTTGTGCGCAGGAGGATGGATGTGCTGGAAATGAGATGTTTGAGGACAATGTGTGGTGTGAGGTGGTTTGATCGAGTAAGTAACGTAAGGGTAAGAGAGATGTGTGGAAATAAAAAGAGCGTGGTTGAGAGAGCAGAAGAGGGTGTTTTGAAATGGTTTGGGCACATGGAGAGAATGAGTGAGGAAAGATTGACCAAGAGGATATATGTGTCGGAGGTGGAGGGAACGAGGAGAAGAGGGAGACCAAATTGGAGGTGGAAAGATGGAGTGAAAAAGATTTTGTGTGATCGGGGCCTGAACATGCAGGAGGGTGTAAGGAGGGCAAGGAATAGAGTGAATTGGAGCGATGTGGTATACAGGGGTTGACGTGCTGTCAGTGGAGTGAGTCAGGGCATGTGAGGCGTCTGGGGTGGACCATGGAAAGCTGTGTAGGTATGTATACACGTGTGTGGACATGTGTATGTACATGTGTATGGGGGGGGGGGGGTTGGGCCATTTCTTTCGTCTGTTTCCTTGCGCTACCTCGCAGACGCGGGAGACAGCGACAAAGTATAAAAAAAAAAAAAAAAAAAAAAAATATATATATATATATATATATATATATATATATATATATATATATATATTTAATTTTCTTTATATAAACAAACGTCATATCAGTGTAACAAGCCTTTGTGACAATCTACCTCGGAACACCTCCAGGAAAATTTCTCTTGGAGCTTCGCCTTGATAGAGATGACGTGCCGTTATAGAACAATAAGACCCATCCTCCCTCCCAGTTACTACCTCACCCTCACCCTTGTCGACACCCACACAATGGACGTCTTCATACCTCGGGCACAATCTGGCTGATTGGCTAAGCCAAGATGCTGTTTGCACGGGAGTATATTTTCTCCTACATTCCTCCCTTGACAAGATGTTCTGTAAGAAGAAGCAGTAGTAGTGGAGGAAGAAGGAGAAGATGAAAAAAAAAATCAGATCTGCTGCACTAGTCTCTGCATGTGGGAGCCAGGAATTTTCCCAGTGTATCTTCGGACTTTACCGATGAGTTTCATCCATACCGTTGGTATGGGTTTTTTTTTTTTTATCTTTTCAAGGTAACCGATAGTAATAACGCCTTTGAAAGCCTTTTTTATTATTTTGTATTAAGCGCCCTTATCGGGTCTATTGTCCAAACAACAAAGTGATCACATGAAACACCATATCCTATTGTACCCATCTTTCCACGTCTTCGTCCTCGCCTTTTATGAAGAACAAGATTTTCTTATATATATATATATATATATATATATATATATATATATATATATATATATATATATATATATATATATATATATATATATATATATATATATATACTTTTTTCCCCCGAGCTGGAGAATCTTATCTGCCCTGGAGTATTTTTGCCCTGCATGGCTTTGTGATGTGAGTGGGAGAGAACATCTTTAGATACGAGTCGGAGACAACTGGTCCAGCCAGTGTCCCATGCTGCTTGCCCAGCTGACGCCACGAACTGATTCATTAGTTCTTGTCGGGATCCCTCAGGAAAGGAGGAAGAGGAGGAGGAAGAGAAGGAAGAGGAGGGGAATGAGGATGAGGAGGGGGAAGAAGAGGAAGAAGAGAAGGAAGAGGAGTAGAATGAGGATGAGGAGGGGGAAGAAGAGGAAGAAGAGAAGGAAGAGGAGGTGAAGGAGGATGAGGAGAGGGAAGAAGAGGAAGAAGAGAAGGAAGAGGAGGGGAATGAGGATGAGGAGGGGGAAGAAGAGGAAGAAGAGAAGGAAGAGGAGTAGATGAGGATGAGGAGAGGGAAGAAGAGGAAGAAGAGAAGGAAGAGGAGTAGAATGAGGATGAGGAGGGGGAAGAAGAGGAAGAAGAGGAGGAAGAGGAGGGGAATGAGGATGAGGAAAGGGAAGAAGAGGAAGAAGAGAAGGAAGAGGAGGGGAATGAGGATGAGGAGAGGGAAGAAGAGGAAGAAGAGAATGAAGAGGAGTAGAATGAGGATGAGGAGAGGGAAGAAGAGGAAGAAGAGAAGGAAGAGGAGTAGAATGAGGATGAGGAGGGGGAAGAAGAGGAAGAAGAGAAGGAAGGATGAGTAGAATGAGGATGAGGAGGGGGAAGAAGAGGAAGAAGAGAAGGAAGAGGAGGGGAATGAGGATGAGGACAGGGAAGAAGAGGAAGAAGAGAAGGAAGAGGAGGGGAATGAGGATGAGGAGAGGGAAGAAGAGGAAGAAGAGGAGGAAGAGAAGGGGAATGAGGATGAGGAGAGGGAAGAAGAGGAAGAAGAGAAGGAAAAAGAGGGGAATGAGGATGAGGAGAGGGAAGAAGAGGAAGAAGAGAAGGAAGAGGAGTAGAATGAGGATGAGGAGGGGAAGAAGAGGAAGAAGAGGAGGGGAATGAGGATGAGGAGAGGGAAGAAGAGGAAGAAGAGGAGGAAGAGGAGGGGAATGAGGATGAGGAGAGGGAAGAAGAGGAGGTGGTAGAATGAGGAGGAGCTCCCTCCTACAAGCCAGAGGACCTCACTGGTTGCCAGTCCTTTCTATGGCAGTGCTGGAAAGTGAGATGGAAAGTCATCCTTGGTTAAGAGATCCTTGGCTGCCGGTTAGTCGCTTAAACCTCTCCTGCTTGGTTGTTTGGTGGTTAGACGTTCGTGGTTAGTTGGTTTAGAGTCTTAAGGTGCTGGTTTGAACCGCGCGATTGGTTAGATCTATAAAATTCGAGGGTAGAATTTTACAGTTTAGTGTTGGTTAGACCTTTGCAGTGAATGTTGGTTAGAACTTTTACAGTGAGTGTTGGTTAGAACTTGACAGTAACTGCTGGTTAGACCTTCACAGTGAATGTTGGTTAGAACTTTTACAGAGAGTGTTTAGTTAGAACTTGACGTAACTGCTGGTTAGACCTTTACAGTGAATGTTGGTTAGAACTTTTACAGGGAGTGTTGGTTAGAACTTGACAGTAACTGCTGGTTAGACCGTTACAGCGAATGTTAGTTAAAGCGTTACAGTAAATGTTGGTTAGAACTTCCCATTTGAATGTTGGTTAGGTCTAGCGGGTGAACCTTCAATAGAAGGCTGGTTACCACACACAGTGTTGTCATCAGGAAGGACGGAACAACCCACCTTAAATTCATGTCATGAATATTAAGTAGTTTCGACACCTAATTGTGTGTGTGTGTGTGTGTGTGTGTGTGTGTGTGTGTGTGTGTGTGCGTGTGTGTGTAAACGCGAACAGGAAAACTTTTTGCTTGTCTGCTTTATGTCTGTTGCAAGCGCTGAATTACAACATAGTTGACATATTTTCCATAACTTGCTTCTGACGCCTCTTTCCCCCATCTCACACACACACACACACACACACACACACACACACACACACACACACACACACATTCAGAGCCGGGCTGTTATACTGTGGAAATTAGACTAATGTGTGAATATGCAGTACAGACACGTGTTCATGAATATCATTAAGCATTTCCAAGCGTTATATGTATATATATATATATATATATATATATATATATATATATATATATATATATATATATATATATATATATATATATATATATTCATATATTTACACATACTTGCTCGCCTTGAAACTATTCCCGACGCCACCCAGCCCCACAAGACATAGCATCGCCACCCCCTACGACAGCGAGGTAGCGCCAGGAAACATACGGAGAAAGGCCACATCTGCTCACAGTCATTCTCTAGTTGTCATGTGTAATGCACCGAAACCACTGCTCCTTATCCAAATCCAGGCCCCACAGGCCTTCCATGGTTTACACCATAGCACGTCGACCCTAGTATACCACATCGTTCCAGTGCACTCTATTCTTTGCTCGCCTTTCACCCTCCTGCATGTTCAGGCCCCGATCGCTCAAAATCTTTTTCATTCCATCCTTCCACCTCCAGTTTGGTCTCCCACTTCTCGATCCCTCCACCTCTGACACGTATTTCTTCTTTGTCAATCTTTCCTCACTCATTCTCTCCATGTAACCATTTCAGTACACCCTCTTCTGCCCTCTCAACCACACTCTTCTTATTACCACACATCTATCTTACCCTTTCATTACTTACTCGATCAAAGCACCTCACACCACATATTGTCCTCAAACACTTCATTTTTAACATAATAGCCCTCCTCCGCACAACCCTATGTATAGCTGACGCCTCGCAGCCATATATTTTTTAAACTACTATTCCTTCATATATATATATATATATATATATATATATATATATATATATATATATATATATATATATATATATATATATATATATATTAATTGCCTGAGCGAAGATATACGAAATTTGAATGTTACACGTAATATTCAGAACAGCACAGGTGTGCCTCATCAAAAGTAACTCTATTTTCCTTCGATATATATTTATTTTTTTATAGAGAACGGCCATCGTTAAAGGTGAGAAGCCAGGGGTGCTACACGTCTAGATGGCCCTTACTGTCTCCTCCATGTCACATAACCAGTGATGTGGTCCTTCTCTTATCAGTTTATCTCATATCCTTATCCTGTGTATGGAATCACGAATACAGTAAGTTTATGGGAGAAACGTAGATATGATCCCAGAGCACGAAGGTATGACATGAGCATGACGGCACGACCCTTGAGCACGACGGTACGACCCTTGAGCATGACGCAACGACCCTTGAGCACGACAGGACGACCCTTGAGCATGACGGCACGACGCTTGAGCATGGCGGCATGACCCTTGAGTACGACAAGACGACCCTTGAGCACGACAGGACGACCCTTGAGCTTGACGGCACGACCCTTGAGCACGACAGGACGACCCTTGAGCATGACGGCACGACCCTTGAGCACGATAGGACGACCCTTGAGCACGACAGGACGACCCTTGGGCACGACAGTACGATCTTTGAGTCTGATGGCCTGGCCTTCGACTCGGAGAAGTGAGGATCAGGTCAGAGGCGAGGCACGAGGGTCACGTGTGGTTCGGTCGAAAGATGTCCACGTTAGGTTGTGTGGTAGTGAGAGTGAGCGAGCGAGCCTGACGTCATGTGTTGTGTGGGGTGGAGAGAGGGTGGCAGAGGTTGGTGAGCCATGCTTTGGATTGGTTCTACGAGGTGTTTGGCTGTTGATGATTAATAGCAGTGAGATAAGGGGAACGAAGTGTTTTGGCTATTGATGATAATAGCAGTGAGATAAGGTGATAAGAAGAAAGCGAACCAGCTGATTTGGAAAGGTTGAAGGGTGGGTAGTACGCTGTCAAGTTTCAGGTATTTGGGATTTGTTGTTGTATCGTGGAATGGTGGTTGAGGATGTTGGTAATCACCTCGAATTGTAATTGTACCGAAGTGTAATTTTGGTGGAAGCTTGATATCTTGTCAACGCCTGTTGCAAGGGGAGCTCGTTAAGGTTTTAATTGGGTTGTTAGTGTCAGTGGTTGTGAAGCGTGGGGAGGAGCTGTTGTGTCGGGAGGGGTATTGTGTGAATTTTCCATGGCTGTCCTGTTCGTGGGTTCGGTTGGTGTGTGGCTGGATTTTCGAGTCGTGTTTCATGAGTATGTTTTGGATTCTTTAGGGGAAACGGGTGTTGCTGGTTCGGGCAGGGGATACTTCCGGTGTGGGAGCTGCAGGGTGATGTGGAAGGGTTATGGAAGGTATGAGATGGTGTGAGAGGGTTGTGGGTCGTGTTTGAGGTGGTGTGGGACGATTGTGGGAGATGGAAGGTGGTGTGGGAGGTGTGAGGTGGTGTGGGAGGGTTGTGGAAGGTGTGAGGTGGTGTGGGAGGGTTGTAGGAGATTGAAGGTGGTGTGGGAGGGTTGTGGGAAGTGTGAGGTGGTGTGGGAGAGTTGTGGGAGGTGTGAAGTGGTGTAGGATGGTTGTAGGAGATAGGAGGTGTTGTGGGAGGGGTGAGGTGGTGTGGGAGGGTTGTGTGAGGTGGTGTGGGAGGGTTGAGTATATGTATGTAATTCAGCGAGAATGAAAAAGTCACTTTTAGCGAGGTTGTACCCACTTCACTTGACGAATGATCGTTGTTGAACTGCTCGCTTCGAGGGAGTCCATCCTTTCCCTGCAACTTAGTGTAGCGCAGCCTTGGAGCTGCTGGAGCCCCTGGATAGGGACTCCGGGGGCTATATATATAAGCCTCCAAGAACCCTTTGATCAAAGGGGTTCTTGGATTGTATATTGATATTGATAAAATACACATATGATTCACTTCTTATTAACGGAACATATTTTGATACGTAACATTTAGAACTATACACATGTCACTACCATACCTGACTCTTGAATCAGTCCTCTCGTTCACCCCACACCCTTTTCTTAGTCAGAATGGCTCCATCCAGAACTTTGAAGACAAACTTTTAACGCAAAGTACACAAACTTTCCCCAGCGAAACTTTGGGAGATTAGACGCATCTCTTGAGCGAAGGAATTGCTCTTAATAAGCTGATTAAGTGAGGTTGGATCACAAGCTTAGTGTCGATGTTAAAGCCATGGAGTCAAGGAAAGTGTCTTGCGTACTTAGA
>NC_092234.1:55143598-55191098 GCF_036320965.1 Panulirus ornatus | reverse complement strand
CGGATTTGGTATGTCCTTGTGGTCAAGATTAATGTCAGGTCAAAGGTCACGCCGTCATATACCTAGGGGTTGTAGTGTCGTGCTCAAAGGTCATAACGACCTGCTTACGGGTCGTGATATTGTCCTCAAGGATCGTACCGTCGTATTCAAAGATCGTATCGTCGTCTTCAAACATCGTACCGCTGTCTTCAAACATCGTACCGTCGTCTTCAAACATCGTACCGCTGTCTTCAAACATCGTACCGTCGTCTTCAAACATCGTACCGCTGTCTTCAAACATCGTACCGTCGTCTTCAAAAAGCTGTTTGTTAAAAGACGTCAATTAAAATGATAGTGCTACAAAGCCTGGGTTCACAGTACCTCCCTCTGCCGCTCCACACACACACACACACACACACACACACACACACACACACACACACACACACACACACACACACACACACACACACACACACACACACACACACACACATACACCCCGGCTGGAGGAGGACATCTCATTATATATATTTACATACGCATATTATATTTGCCGTATGAAAATAGGATTATCAGCAAACGCCACTTACGTATAACATTAGCTGTTAGAGCCGCCCAGCTGGCCACTCCACAACGCCTCTCCCAGCCTTCACTACACATGTTAAAAAAAAACGCATTTACCATCGTCCAAACGTTAAAAAAAAACGCATCTACCATCGTCCAAACGTTAAAAAAACGCATCTACCATCGTCCAAACGTTAGAAAAAACGCATCTACCATCGTCCAAACGTTAAAATAACGCATCTACCATCGTCCAAACAATGCCAACATAAATCCAGCCTTTTTAACAGATACACAAGCCGGATATAATGGACTGTTTTTTTTTTTTTTCTTTCAAAGGGATCTGCATACAATGCCTCGGACGCTAATGGCTGCGGGTCGGAATTTAATTCAGGGTTAGACTGTGGAGACTTTATTTTGTTGTTCATTTATATCAGGAGTTGTTATATACACGTTGGTAGGTCGTGATGTAAATGTGGTTTGTGTAGGATGAATAATGGGTGGTTAACCTGAGAGACAGAGAAGTGGTTGTAAAGTTGTGGTGGAGATTATAGACTGAAAAAGTAGGACTTCCACGTTTAAGACGAGGAGTACGTTAGATTTATTTTTATTTTGATATTTATTCCATAATTTCCATAAGTTAACATTTGAGCCGGAGATCACATATTCTCTCTCTCTCTCTCTCTCTCTCTCTCTCTCTCTCTCTCTCTCTCTCTCTCTCTCTCTCTCTCGCTTCCGTCGTTTTTCGTTCCTATTAGGCGTACCAGGAGTGTTTTGCGACCGTCGAGTACGATGGTACGACCCCTGAACACGACCACACGACCTTTGACCCTTGAGCATGACAGTCCCACCCTTGAGCACTTGGCACAAGGAAACGACCCTTGAGCACGAGGCACGGGCATAATGATGGCCTGGCCTTTGACCATAGACCTCCGGGGTCAGGTCAAGGAATAAACACCATTCCAGCCAAGGGTCGTACCGTCGTAATCAAGGGTCGTACCGTCGTGCTCAAGGGTCGTACCGTTGTGATCAAGGGTCGTACCGTCGTGCTCAAGGGTCGTACCGTCATGCTCAAGGGTCGTACCGTCGTGCTCAAGGGGGATTTTGTTTAAGGGTCGTCCGTCGTGTTTAGGTTGTACCATCATGTTTAAAAGGGCGTGCCGTCGTGTCAGGGGGTACCTCATGCTCAAGGGTCGTGCCGTCGTGTTTTTTGGGGGTACCTCTGTCAAGGGGGTGCCGTCGTGTTTTAATGGTCCCCCATCGTTCAAGGGTTGCCCTCGTGTCATTTGGGTCGTACCTCTGTTTGGGGGGTGCCCCGTGGTTTTAGGTCGTACCTCTGTTTAAGGTCGTACCGTCGTGTTTAGGTGCCTCTTTTTCAAGGGGTCCGTCGTGTCAAGTCGTACCTCTGTTTAAGGGTCGTCCGTCGTGCTCCGGTGTACCTCGTTCAAAGGGGCGTCCGTCGTGTTCAGGTGTACCCTGTTTAAGGGTCGTCCGTTGTGTTTAGTCGACCTCGGTCAGGGTCTCCCTGTGTTTGGGTCGTACCTCTGTTTTAAGGGTCGTGCCGTCGTGTTTAGGTGTACCTTGTTAAAAGGGGTCCCTCGTGTTTTATCGGTCGTGCCAATCATGTTCAGGGTCGTGCCCTCGTGTTTAAGGGGGTACCTCTGTTAAGGGTCGTCCCTCGTTTTCAGGTCGACCTCTGTTTAAGGGTCGGCCGTCGTGTTTTAGGTGTGCCTCTGTTTAGGGTTGCCGTCGTGTTTAGGTGTACCTCGGTTTAGGGTGTCCGTGTGTTTAGTCTTTCCTCTGTTTAAGGGGCGTCCGTCGTGTTTAGGGGCGTACCTCTGTCAAAGGGGCGTCCTCGTGCTCAGGTCTACCCGTCAAGGGTCGTCCCTCGTGTCAGGTCGTAAAAACCTGTTCAAGGGGCGTCCGTCGTGTTAAGGGTCGTACCCTGTTTAAGGGTCGTACCGTTGTCCCGGCGCCTCTTTTAAGGGTGTCCGTCTGTTTAAGGTCGTACCTCTGTTTAAGGGTCGTCGTGTGTTTAGGGGCGTCCTTGTTTAGGGGCGTCCGTCGGTTTATTTTTTTCCATTGTTAAGGGTCGTGCCGTCGTGTTTAGGTCGTGCCTCTGCTCAAGGGTCGTCCTTTGTGTTTAGGGGGGAAACCTCTATCAAGGGGCGGTCCGTCGTGTTTAGGTCGTACCCTCGTTAAGGGTCGTCCGTCGTGTCAGGTCGTCCTTGTTAAGGGTCGTCCCTGTGTTTAGGGGCGTACCTTGTTCAAAGGGGGTCCGTCGTGCTTTGGGGGGGTACCTCTGTTTTAAGGGTTTGCCGTCGTGTTAGGGGCGTACCTCTGTTTAAAGGGTCGTCCGTCGTGCAGGGTCGTACCTTTTTTTTCAAGGGGTTCGTGTTTCAGGTCGTACCTTTGTTTAAGGGTTCGTGTTCAGGTCGTACCTCTGTTTAAGGGTGTCCGTCTGTTTTTGGGGGCCCTCTTCAAGGGGCGTCCGTCGTGTTTAGGTCGTCCTCTTTTCAAGGGCGTCCGTCGTGTTTAGGTCGTTTCCTCTGTTTTAAAGGGGGTCCGTCGTGCTGGGTCGTAAAAAGTGTTCAAGGGTCGTCCCTCGTGTTAAGGTCGTCCTCTGTTTAAGGGTCTTGTTCAGGTCGTACCTTTTTAATGTAATCTACATCTTCACCATGTAATGTAATCTGTCTTCACCATCCATCTTATGTAATTTATCTTCACCATCTAATGTAATCTGTCTTCTTCAACATCTAATGTAATCTTATCATCTTCACCATCTAATGTAATCTGTCTCCACCATCTAATGTAATCAATCTTCACCATCTAATGTAATCTATCATCTTCACCACCTAATGTAATCTGTCTCCACCATCTAATGTAATCTATCATCTTCACCACCTAATGTAATCTGTCTCCACCATCTAATGTAATCTATCATCTTCACCATCTAATGTAATCTGTCTCCACCATCTAATGTAATCTATCGTCTTCACCATCTAATGTAATCTGTGTTGACCACTCTTTCCCTCATCTCTGTGAGATAAATCATCTTTCTCTCTCATGCCAACATGGTCTGCTGATTGTGGTTTATCTCTTCGTCTGTATCCTCACAGATACATCTCTTACCATCTCTTATTTCACTCGTTTACCAACTCTATTAGTTGTTTCGTTATGCGTTTTTCTTTTCTTTTTTTTTTTCACTCGTTATCCATCATGTAGTTAAGAAAATATTGGGACGGAAAGAAAACGGACGGAAACAGAGAGAAAAGAGTCTAAAGAGACAGATAAAGAAGATATACGGACAGAAAAGATAGACGAGACAGAAACACAAGGACGAATAGACGCACGAAGACAGACTGTAGATGCAGAGAAACACTTGAACAACAAGAAACAAGCACAGGGACACAGTGTTCAAGTAAATATGGATAGATGTATAACACATTTACTTTTTTTGGGTGGGATATTGTTAATTTTCATTATTCTTTTAATTCATTATAGATCAGGCGCATGAAGAGATAATGTAATATTGATTTAGTCCTTTTCATTATTCTTTTAATTCATTATAGATCTGGCGCATGAAGAAATAATGTAATATTGATTTAGTCCTTATTCTATTAATTCATTATAGATCTGGCGTATGAAGAAATAATGTAATATTGATTTAGTCCTGTGTGACAGATAGAGAAAGAAAGAGACAGAGAAAAGATGATATTAGGTAAACGAAAGACCTCTATATTCGTATATTCCTACACTCTACAGGAAAACACCTTGTGTATAGCATTCTGTTGTCTTCGTCCAAGGGAAAATGATAAGAGTTGTGATTGGTGAGTTTAAAGAGTCCATCATTAGAGGTTAGGGATGAGCAAGTAAGGATTAGCAGAGAAGGGTTGGGTTAGGGGTCAATGATAAGAAGACGAATCGGCGAAAGATAGGTGACTGAAGGAAGCTTAGATTACACCCAAGTAACACTCGACTCAGTTGTTACACACACACACACACACACACACACACACACACACACACACACACACACACTGACACACACTCAGACACACTCGAGGTGTTGTGTGTGTGTGTGTGTGTGTGTGTGCAGGGGGGGAGGGCGGTTAATTTTAAATTGTCCCATTGGCTCGCCACGTCCACACATCCCCCCCCCCACACACACCCCAACCTAATCATGCGTGATGATTAGCCCTGGGCCACACTGTAGCGTGCGGTAATTACTTAAAAGCTAATTACTCTACTGACAGGAAACGAATGGCTGGCCAGGACCTGTATGACTCGCTCATTAACACTTTACTTTTGCCTCGCCTTTTTTTTTTTTATTTCTCTCATTTTTTTTTCGTCATCCCAAAGCAATCTGTTGTCGTTAACGGAACGACCAGTAATAGAGCGCTTAATATGGGGGTTAATGGGATCTGTTATCTTTTATCTTTCTAATGGGATCTGTTATCTTTTATCTTTCTAATGGGATCTGTTATCTTTTATCTTTCTAATGGGATCTGTTATCTTTTATCTTTCTAATGAGATCTGTTATCTTTTATCTTTCTAATGGGATCTGTTATCTTTTATCTTTTCTTCTCTTTTTTTTGCAGACCTTATCTTGGTCACTGTCTCTCGGTCTCTCTCTCTCCTGTTCTCTCCGTACTCCCAAACATCTCCCAAGCAGGCTCTGCCATATTCTTGAACTCCACCAAACATCGTTGTCCCATGAGACATCACTCCCAGGAACCCTCCAACACCCCTGACACCACCCTCCCAGGGAAGCCTCTAACCATTGCCCGACTAGACCCTCCCTCCCTCCAACCTCCAAAAACACTCCAACCAATCCCTCCCTCCCTCCCTCCCTCCCTCCCTCCCAAAGCCGTCTCCACCTGCCAAAACCTCTTGCCAATCATCAGCCCGGGAGAGGGATATTCTCCAAGCTTTTGCCTCCAAACCTCTTTACACGTCGCCTCTCTCTCTCTCTCTCTCTCTCTCTCTCTCTCTCTCTCTCTCTCTCTCTCTCTCTCTCTCTCTCTCCTTTGACAACTTCCTGATTAGGGTTCATTGTGATGTCTTTCTTCCGTCTTGTCATTGCAATTGACTTCTTGGTAAACTTGGATATGAACTCGCTCGTTGTGATTTCAGCACAGAATCGAAGGCGAGTTTATTTTATTTCCTTTTATTTTCTCTCTCCTCTCTCAGTCACCAGTCAACTTGTAGATAAGTCACTGTAGATGAGAAAGATCCATTTGTCATTTCTAGAGCACAAAGATGCTGGATGCTGGATACTCCTCTCATACACTCTGGTCACTCAGCCTCCTGAGGCTCCACTAGAAAAAAAAAAAAGAGATATTTTATAGATAGATAGATAGCTATAGTCCTATTATAATATATTTAAAAGATAAGCGACAGGCAGACGTGTGATGCATTCATATGAATACGCAGGAGAGAGAGAGAGAGAGAGAGAGAGAGAGAGAGAGAGAGAGAGAGAGAGAGAGAGAGAGAGAGAGAGAGAAGAGACACACATGAGTATAATACAACAAAAGTAGATTATCAAAAAAAAAAGATGTATTAGATGAATTGGGACCTAACGTATCACACAAGGCGATTCACATAAACCTGCAGATACATAAGGTCCAAGTTTAGGGATGATTCAAACCGCCAGACTTGCTGAAACCCTTTCCAAACATTCATATGGCTGGCCTTTTACACGAAAAGGCCAGCCATTTTAGTCTTCGTCATGTGCTTGTACCCAAAGGAGTGCCTCACAACCCCTTTAAAACGAAGACTAGAATTGATTATGGTACACAGACGTATTGAATGCTCAGATAAATCGTTACAGTGAAATAATAATTACCACACCGTATTCCAAATACAGTTGTCCAAATACCGTGACTCAGTATATAAGATCCTCAGTTTACAACAAAGGTATGCATTGGAAAACGTCTCTATAACAAAATGGTTCTCATTGGATATTTGTCGCAGCAGAATGGCTCTTACTTTCGCACTGAATAGATAATCACCACGACTGGTATATACAGAGCTGAGGTATTTCATTAAGACATATTTGTCCTCTCTCTCGTGTTTTAGAATTTCCGGCAATTCTCTGAAGACAATTTATCTGAGGAATCTTGTTCGTTTCTTTCCTTCTATTACATAGTTATTGCATCTTAGATTCTCATATATCTATCTATCTATCTATCTATCTATCTATCTATCTATATATATATATATATATATATATATATATATATATATATATATATATATATTTATTTATTTATTTTGCTTTGTCGCTGTCTCCCTCGTTTGCGAGGTAGCGCAAGGAAGCTTGAAAGACATGAGAGTGAATGTTTTTAAATCCTCGAGATGCGATTGTATGAAAGAGCCAGATAGAATTAGGCTGAAATATAATATAGCGAGATTGGTGTTTATAGATGGATGATGGGATATTGGGAGGTGGATAGACAGATGGGGTAGGTAAGTAGACTGATAGATAGATTGATATATGAATAGATAGATAGGTACATGAATGAATGGATAGAGAATTAGATGACGGATCAATGTATTGATTGATAGAGAGAGAGAGAGAGAGAGAGAGAGAGAGAGAGAGAGAGAGAGAGAGAGAGAGAGAGATCCCCATTGCCGTCAAATCAGCAACATAATCCTAAATAATTCAAATTGCAAGCCAATTACTCTTTTTAATTTGGTCCTCCAATGAATGGATTTGCAATATTGTCGTTATTGGGCGATACATTCTGGAAAGGTTCGATGCAATTCTAGATGGGTCCGGCCTGTGTTCCCGCACCTACGCCTAGGGACGTGTCGCCAAATTGAATACTGTCAGGAACTGAATTGTTCGCTCACGACTAATTCGCTTCATTCACTCCGATACCTCGCTCGAATAATTGTTTTGTCACAGTTTATCAGTGTTTAGAAAAGAAACAAACGATCCACAGTGACGGCGAACAGACGTTTTGATTGTTGTGTGTGTGTGTGTGTGTGTGTGTGTGTGTGTGTGTGTGTGTGTGTGTGTGTGTGATTTACTATTTATGTATTACGGGGAGAGAGTTATACACTTGTGTTGCCACGTCTCTTAACCTTGTATATATGAACCATGTCTTTACTCCTCATATATGTATTACACACACACACACACACACACACACACACACACACACACACACACACACACACACACACACACGCCATATGATGCTGGTGGCCAGACTGGGGGGAAACACATGGGTCGTCCACCCTACTTTCTGATGTAACTTTTTGACTGGAAATGTATTATTTTATGTTTAGTTTTGTGAGAACGTCCGAATATATGCTCTCGCTCTCTCTCTCTCTCTCTCTCTCTCTCTCTCTCTCTCTCTCTCTCTCTCTCTCTCTCTCTCTCTCTCTCTCTCTCTATGTTTGTACATTTACTTGTTACCTCACACACTCTGTCCTTTCCCTTGTTTCTAACTGTTTTGTAGGTCAAAAAATATATTGAGTTGCTTTGGAATTCTTAAGACCTGTGATAAGAGTATGTTACATTTACATACCGCCAGGAACAGTCGTGGAAAGGCCACATCCGCTCACATCCATTCTCTAGCTGTCATGTGTAATGCACCGAAACCACTCCATATCCACATCCAGGCCCAACAGACCTTCCCCTGGTTTACCTCGGACTTTTCCAATTCACTCTTTTCCTTGCACGCATCTCACCCCCCTGCATGTTCAGGCCCCGATCACTCAAAATCATTTTCACCACACCTTCCACTTCCAATTTGGTTTCCCTAATCTCTCTATTCCCTCCACTTCTGACATATATCCTCTTTGTCAATCTTTCCTCACTCATTCTCTCCATGTGCTCCAAACCATTTCATCATACCCTCTTCTGCTCTCTCAGCGATACTCTTTATTACCACACATCTCTCTTACCCATTTATTAGTCGATCAATCCACCTCACACCACATACTGTCCTCAGACATTTCATTTTCTACACCTACAGACTCCTCCGCACATCTTCCTCCTTGTCACACGCCTCTAACTCATACAACATCGTTGGAACAACTATACCTTCAAACATTCCTATTTTGGCCGTACCTTCAAACATTCCTATTTTGGCCGTCCCAGATAACGACCTCTCATTCCACACACTCGTCATTGCTTCCAGAACCTTCGCCTCTTCCACCACCCTGTGACTCACTTCTGCTTTAATGCTTCCATTTGCCGCCATGTCTCCCAGATATCTAAAAGATTTCTCCTCATCCAATTCTTCTTCATTCAAACTCGCTTCCCCAATTAACCTGTCCCTCAACCCGCTGAAACTAATAACCTCGCTCTTATTCACATTTACTCTCAACTTTCTCCTTTCACACACTTTTCCAAACTCGGTCACCAACTTCTGCAATTTCTCCCTCGAATCCACCACCAGAGCTGTATCATCAACAAACAACAAATGACTCTTTTCAAGGCCCTCTCATGCCCCACAGACTGCATACTCGCCCCTATCTCCAAAAGTCTTGCGTTTACCTCCCACACCACCCCATCCATACACTGAATAAACAGCCATGGTGACATCACACACCCCTGTCGCAGAATAACCTCATTGAACCACTCACCCTTTTCTCTTCCTACTTATACACAGACCATATACCCTTGATAAAAGCTTGTAACTGCAGCCAGGAGTTTGTCTCCCAATCCATATATTCTTTAAGCCTTCCACAAGGCATCTCTATCAACCTTATCATATGCTTTCTTCAGGTCCATAAATGCTGCAAACAAATCCTTATGTTTCTCTAAGTATTCTCACACACATTCTTTAAAGCAAACACCTGATCCACACATCCGGAGGAAGTTGATAGAGGAATAAATGCGTTTGAAAGAAAGGCAGTTGGAAAGACTGAGAACATAAGAAAGAAGATGAATAGCTCTAGATATGCTGTCGTATTCAATTATACACACACACACACACACACACACACACATATATATATATATATATATATATATATATATATATATATATATATATATATATATATAGCCACGAGGAAAAATGAAACACGATAAGTTCCCAAGTGCAGTTTCGTGTAATGATCACATCGTCAGGGGAGATACAGGAATGAGGTAGAAAACGTAGAACAGTCAGTTAATATACAAGGAAGAGACGTAGCTTAGACGCCATTGGTAACAAGTGTTACCGGATGGTAGTGTTCGGGTCTGGCGTCATGACCGTCATAAGATTTTTATTATGTGGATAAGAAAGGGAACTGTTTACAAATTTTGCCTAAGATAAAACTACTCAGTTTGTATGGACCTTCACTAATATTAATGTTACAGTTCTTTGTGTGCTTAGAAATGGATGATCCAATGATATTTCTCGTGTTAAAGGAGTTACAGTTGATAAATGAATTAACGTTACTCCCGTCAGCACAACGGTCATTATTTTTCATAATCGTTATACAAAGCGTACACCAGATCACCCACACTACTGTGACCTCTTGCAATATATATATATATATATATATATATATATATATATATATATATATATATATATATATATATCCAAATTTGATTTAACAAATAGCCAATTTTTTCGTTTCTTTCTCTCTTCCTCTCTAACAATTTGACACTCATTGTATTCAAAATTTGCTGGTCAAAGACATTCTGGAAAATTCTTTAATTAGTTCTGACCAAACTTTTCCAAATCCATTATTCCAACATTTTCTTTTCCTGGGTTGTTCCACTTTTATAAGGAATTGAGAATAGTTAATATGTTACGATGAATTTTTTATATCCTCGTGTTTGATGATGTGTATGAGAGAAGTGTTAAGTACTGGAAAGTACACACACACACACACACACACACACACCCATACACACACACATACACACACACATACACACACACACAGACGCCACAGGGTTCTATCATCAAGTTTTTATCCTCGTTTTTCCTTCCTTGTCTCGTAACAAGATGAGAGTGGAGTCGTTCATCACCACTATCACGTAATCTATCGTTCCTCTCACCATCTATCGTTTCTCTCACCAATACGGCTCCATACATCAGCAGGCCGCCTCGGTCAATACTGCTCACGGTAAGGGCACTGCAGGGATGGGGCGAGCTACTGTACGGGGGGGGGACGGGGGTAACAACGTAAGGGGTGGCCAGAGAAGGGTTTGGGGTGGTGAAGGAGAGGTCGGGTGTGAGCGTGGGTGGACTGTGTATGGGGAGGGCGGTGGACGGTGTAAGATGACGAGTGTATGGCATGTAGATGTGTGTGTGTGTGTGTGTGTGAAAGATAAGATGAGGATGGCCGGGTTAAATCCTTTCCTGTATTAGCTCCTCCATCGTACTCAATACCATTCATGACATCTTCTAAACCCTCACAAAAACCACACACTTTCCTCCCCGCCGATCTCCGTTGACCGCCATTGGCGGTGGGCGGTGGTGCATTGTGTGATTCAAGTCGTCATTAACGGCGATAGTTTGGCGACCACTTTCGTGCATTCGTGACATTTATTGGTCCACTTTATCCCTCACAAACTTTTATGTGTCAGTTCGACGTCGGGGGGTATCTCATTATCGTCTCGTGTTAATTATGGACTTAATTATGACCTCTTAAATACTCAGTGTAATGTGTACATCTCCTGTGATGTGTGACCTCTTTATATACCATCTGACGGAGCGATTCCCGTGCGATTCATGGCCTCCAGACGTACGCCTGCATCATGATGTTCAAATGACACGTGGACATTTCACATGGATTACGTTATCCCAGTGTACAGTGTAAATGCCAAGATCTCTTAACGAACGAACCCAACTGGCGAAATAATCGCATGTTTTACGATCAGATCTAACGAAAAAAAAAAGCGTTTTTTTTTTTTTCAGTTCGTATTTGCTAAAGTAGATATTGCTTTTCACTGTCGAGTGGTGCGGCAGTGTTACACTGTCGTGGGCAGTGCATTATTTTTTTTTTTTTTCTAGGTGGGAGAATGAAATCTAGAGCAGCGTTGCCAGCAGTTACTAATTAGTGGAAGGTTTATTCACGTCTCTGGCTTTTCAACGCGCATTTTGTGCCTCTGTTCACTGGGGGAAAGGTGGAACATTTCTCCCCGTACGTTAAGTGGTGATTTTTTCTGTCTTTTTTTTTTTTTCCGCTTCGTATAATTATTGTGTCGTGTTCAACACGTGTCTTGCATTGTTCTGGAGGATCGTTCGCCTCAAGATTTAGAAATAGATGACGTGAGATGTTATACATGGTACTGAAGAACTCGCTTCAAAAGTTTTTGTTTTGGGGGGGGTGTGGTGGTTAAGGGGGAAGATACAATTGAAATTCAGTTTATTTCAGGATCAAAAGTCAGACTGATTTGTAAATGTCGAAAGGCAACTTAAAAGGACCCGGAGGTCTGTGGCAGTTATGGATTTATGTGTACAGTGGAGGTGGTGTTAACTGTATGACTTTAGTCACGATCAGTAGTTCATACGTTAGATGTACCTTATGATGGTCTGGGAGGTCTTATACCTCCACAACTGGGTGTGGGACCTTACCTTACCCCACGATGGTCTGGGAGGTCTTCTACCCCACACAGCTGGGTCTGGGACCTTACCTTACCTTATGATGGTCTGGGAGGTCTTCTACCCCCACAACTGGGGGTGGGACCTTACCTTATGATGGTCTGGGAGGTCTTCTACCCCACACAGCTGGGTCTGGGACCTTACCTTACCTCACGATGGTTTGGGAGGTCTTCTACCCCCACAGTTGGGTGTGGAACCTTACCTTACCTTACCTGACGTATACCTTACGATGATCTTGGAGGTCTTCTAACCCCGACAGTTGGGTCTGGGGACAAAGCCAACCTGTTGCTTGTTTGTTCCGTCATGCTGTTGTGGCCCGGGGAGTCGTAGAGGATAACATCATTTCTAACTTTTAACGTTGTCGTAAACTCAACGTTTGATCGAGTAACAGACGATTGAGTGGAGATCCTCTGCAAGGGACATGGATTCGTGTAATCATCATTAACAGACGACCGAACGGGTCAATAAAGAACTTTAAATCCGCTGCACTTTCCGCCTTACGCGGCTCATGATGTGTGTCACTGTGATGACTCCTCCTCGTCACAGTGAGCCACTCATCTTCCCTCCCTCCCTTCCCCCACTTCAAAAGCTGTTGTTGCTCATCATCCCGTGCGGGGCGGGGCGGGGCACCATCTTCCCCCGCCCCCCAGATGAGACGGGACAGTTCCATTAACGCCGAATTCGGAATCAGACGCAGGGGCTTTCGTGGAACACAATTTCGAGCGAATAATTAATTAATCGCGAGTGATGATGATGATGATGATGATGATGATGCCCCACCCACGCTTAATGATGCTCCTCCCTCGCTCACGCTCAGGAGGTCAGGCCCGCCCGCCTGCGTGTCCTCACCCGGGGTAAGAAAGGTGTGTGTGTGTGTGTGTGTGTGTGTGTGTGTGTGTGCGGCTGTACTCACTGGAAGATGGAAAATGCCCATGGCAAATGAAAAGAAAGGAAACGCTTTATGTATGTATATAAGTTTATTGTCTCTCTCTCTCTCTCTCTCTCTCTCTCTCTCTCTCTCTCTCTCTCTCTCTCTCTCTCTCTCTCTCTCTCTCGCCCCCGTAATTAAAACATAATCCACCCGACGTGACGTCAAAATCATTATCTCGGTAATTAGTCCCGTGTTCACACGTCTGACGGTAGGTCAGCTGTCCGTGTGATGATGATTCCTGTGTCGTCAGATGTGATAATTGAATATAATCCTCCTTTATATATATATATATATATATATATATATATATATATATATATATATATATATATATATATATATATATATATATATATCTTTCTTTCACACTATTCGTCATTTCCCGCGTTAGAGAGGTAGCGTTAAGAACAGAGGACTGGGCCTTTGAGGAAATATCCTCACCTGGCCCCCTTCTCTGTTCCTTCTTTTGGAAAATTAAAAAAAAAAAAAAAGATGAGAGGGGAGGATTTCCAGCCCCCCGCTCCCTCCCCTTTTAGTCGCCTTCTACGACACGAAGGGAACACGTGGGAAGTATTCTTTCTCCCCTATCCCCAGGGATAATATGTATATATATATATATATATATATATATATATATATATATATATATATATATATATATATATATATATAACCATCCCACCTCCCTAGTGCAGACTCCAGGGACACTTAACGCACAGAGAGAGAGAGAGAGAGAGAGAGAGAGAGAGAGAGAGAGAGAGAGAGAGAGAGAGAGAGAGAGACTTGATACACTCGAAGTATTTAATTAAACTCAATTCCCGGTGTATGAGATGGAAATATTCATAGTGTTCTGTATGAGTTAACATGCGAAATGGGGGGAGCTGGGGGAGTGGGTTACCCACCTCCCCTCGTCCCCCTTCCCCCGTCCTACCACCCCTCCTCCCGCCCCGCCCCGCCCCCCCCCCCCGCCCCATTCTGGGGCCCGGATGATTTCCTATTTCTAGGGATTATGTATGTAGATTGGTTTACTGCTATGACTACCTTAAAGGAGAAGACGTACGCCAGCATTGGCTGGCTGCTCCCACACACACACACACACGCACACCACCCTCAGCTGGCCTGGAACAGCAACCCTGTGGTTCGTCGTAGGAGGTAGGGCGAAGGGAGACAACCAGGGACCTTAAGGGTGGTGTGGGAGGAAGGAGGAGGAGGAGGAAGAGGAGGAGGAAGAGGAGAAACAGGTGAAGGAGCGGGGGATGTAGAGAGAGGGGAAAGAGACGATGGTATGTTGAGAGACAGGTCAAGGGAGATGAGGGATAGATAGTTGAAGGTATGATCATTGTGGTAGAGAGAGATTCAGATAATGTTAGAGAGAGAGAGAGAGAGAGAGAGAGAGAGAGAGAGAGAGAGAGAGAGAGATTAAAGTAGAACTCTCACTCTCTCTTTCTCTTCTCTGTCTCTCAGTCTGTTTCCCTGTCTTTGTTCCTGTCTCCCTCCCTCTTTTCTTTCTCTCTATTATACACACACACACACACACACACACACACACACACACACACACACACACACACACACACACGTCGCGTCAATAATCCAGCAATTATCACACATTTGTGATTGAGGTGACAGACAAGTATATACATACATTCACGATGGAGGTTATCATGAGATAGTGAACGAGTCAGATGATGCATAACAAATTTACTATGATTACTCCCGTAAGAAATGGTTAAGGATGAGAAAACGTGTCAAATTTTTTTTTTTGGGGGGGGGTCTTAACGAGAAACCGCTGTACAGATAATACTATTTTCAAATGAGAATATTAGTATTTAAGTAGAATTTTGTCAAATTTATGGAAATATTGAAAATTACTTTTAAGTGTAATGTTTATTAGATTTGTGTTTCGTGCAGCTTTTTTTTTTTTTAAGGGGAAAAGTTTTCCGTTTTTTATGAATGTTTTGGCTTCATTTCCAGTAAGGAGGGGAAACTTATGTATTTGCAATTTCCCATGTCATTTGTCGCAGTAGGTGAAAAAAAATTTGATGATTACTTCAGATTACTTACAGGATTGAAACAAAGCAAGTTCTTATAGTCAGGCAACTTTCGATAAAAGCTAATCATGCTTAATTATTATTTATGATGTGAAATATTAAACGAGAAAATTGTTTCAGTGATATTGATCGTAACAATATTGAAGGTATTGATAACAGTGAAAACAACAAAATTAATAACGGTGACAGCAGAAACGATAAAGCTGATACTGATGATGATAATGATAATAATGATATTGATTTTTATGATGAAAATATTTTCAGTTTCATAATGATGATAATGATAATGATAATAATGATATTGATTTTTATGATGAAAATATTTTCAGTTTGATAATAATTATAATAATGATAATGATAATAATGATTAATATTGATAGTAATGATAACGATGAGTGTTAATGATAATAATGATAATGATAATAATAATGATATTATTATTATTATTATTATTATTATTATTATTATTATTATTATTAAACGTAACGAAATTCATTTTAACATATAAAGACGAGGCACAGTTGTCTCTGAGGCTGTGTGTTTTGGGTGTACGTTTAGATGCCGGTTTGATATCCATGTGGCAGCAGGCAGCCGGTTGTGTATGTGTGGAGTGCCGGCAGGAATAAAAGCCATCCAGTAATATCCAGCTGCATGAGGCACATAGATAGTGAGAGTGTGTACGTGTGGTCTCAGAATTTCAGGAGGAGGTACACACCAAGATACGAATAGGAAGAAAGTATCGCTTTAATTAATGAAAAAAAAAAGATAAGTATAGATAGGGAATGGAAGCTACGATAGACAGAGTGGATTGGAATGCAGCCCAGGGAGGCTTCAGTTTGGTATGAAGTAACCCTCAGTCTGTTGAAGGATTTTACAAGTACATTGCTCGGAAGTCAGTAGAACTGTGTCTCATGACGTAATACTTGTGTATATCCAGAGATTCGTGTTGGCCACACAGACAAAGATACAGACAGATGGATAGTGCTGATGTCGAGATTGAAGAGTGGAATATATGGGAATGTAGAGTCTGACTTTGCAGTCTTACGTTGAGCTTAATTATAAAACTCCTCTCTTGCCCATCTGTTAGAGCCAAGCATTGTTTAATACATGTGTCCTCCGCATTAAGGTATACACTACATATCTGTAAAGCACCTTAAGATATGTTTTAGAGTAAGTGACTGTAAAGATTACGTGTTAAAGCAAAACTTATTAACATCAATACACCCACTCCTCTCTAGTTGCTTTCTATGTCCTTCACAGTAATGTTAGACCAGGGTCCTCAAAGTAATGGGGCTTAGCAGAGGTTTCAAAACAGGTCCAGACGGTTCTCTTCTCCGGACTCCGTTTATCTACATAATCATTTCTTATATCGATAGTGATAACGAATCGCATATTAGGTCAAGGTTTCAATAAAGCCGACAGAACAGCCATCAAGCTCAGCAGACATGTAATTAATTGAAGAACTCGTTTTGAAGGATTTCCCAGCACACAATTTTGGTCGTATAAACATTGTCTGTGATTGTTATAGTGTCAGAATATCATTAATCATGAAACTCCTTCTTGTATGAAATCTAACATGTTGAATCATATGTGGGATAAGTATTAGGAAAGATCTTTTATTATTTGACTAATACAAGACCCCCTTTAGCAACGTTATAATCATCCGATATGTTTACATTGGTGATATAGATATATAGTAACGTTTTGTCTTGAAAAAGGTTTACCCACGGTGTATTTTCTTTTCATTTCAGGTATGTATCGTAGAGACGTAGCGAGGTGTAGAGGTGTCTTCAGTGCCATGCCAAGGTTGGTGATGTAGAGATAAAAGTTTAATCCCTAGAGCACGACGGTACGACCTTAGAACATGACGGTACGACCCTAGAACATGACGGTACGACCCTAGAACATGACGGTGCGACCCTAGAACACGACGGTACGACCCTAGAACACGACGGTACGACCTTAGAACACGACGGTACGACCCTAGAACACGATGGGACGACGCTGTGATCCTTCGGTGTGGTAGCCTAGCCTCTAACCTAACTGTTAAGGTTCAGGTCAAGTTCTTACTCCGTCGTCCTCAAGTGTTAGACTGTTGTGCTACTCGAAGGTCGTACCGTCGTGTTCTAGAGCCGCGTCGTTGTGTGTTGAAGAGTTTAAGTTGAAGGGGGGGAAAAAAAAAAAGAAACTACCTATGTTAAAAAGTATGTCTTTATTTATTTTCCATCATCTAACAAGACATGTTTATTGTCTGTGTAGACAGTGTCTGTTTGTAGAGAGGGGGGCGGGGGTCTTTGTTTAGGCAGTGTCTGTTTGCAGACAGGGTCTTTGTGTAGACCGCGTGTGTTTTCAGACCGGGTCTTTGTTTACACAGTGTCAGCGTGAATAACATTCTCTTTGTTATGTGTAAACAACATTGAATTCTCCATACTGAACGTCCACACATTTTCCAGCACTCGCTTCGTCCATGTCACGACGCATCATACATCTGCACGTGTATGGAAGTGCAGAGCTTCTGGAAATGTATGTAGAATACATTATTTGTCTCACTTCACAATACGGCCTAGGTTAAATGTAATGAATAAGCTTGGTTGAAACTGTGTGGTAGGAGCAGAAGCTTAGATTTAGTGGAAATGATAATCTTCCGAGAGTAGATAGGGCGATGGAGATATGCCAGCTTGTTGGGTTTAACATGAGAGATAAGTTTATTATCTCGTTGTATAATCTGGGTGAATTTCGTCCACGTATGAGAGGCGAATAGATTCGTGTTGGAGATGTGCCTTTGTGACTGTCTATATTTCTGTCCACCTCGGATGTTTTATTGTTAGCTGTCACCTGTAACTCATTACCTGTCAATTTATCTATCTGTCACCTCTGTCTAAATATTTATCTATCTGTCACTCTCTATCTCTTATCTATCAGTGTTTTTGTCTTTGTCTGGTTACATGTGTACCAAAATGTTTTCCCACCTGTCTTCATATGATTAGATACACTGATAGGAAGGAGAGAGAGAGAGAGAGAGAGAGAGAGAGAGAGAGAGAGAGAGAGAGAGAGAGAGGGAATATTTCCTTGCACTGCGCAGCAAATCATTTCACTTAACTCACCAGTACGGGTATACCTAGGAACTTGTCAGCCACCATCCAGCCCATGTGGTTCCCAGAACTACAACAGTCATCCGGGCCTAATTAGAATTTGCCAACAGTTCGGAACGCGTCGAGCGAAACCCAGTAGAAAGGAGAATAGGAAGTATTTTCTTTCTTGAGACTGAGAGAGAGAGAGAGCATTGGATTATGAGGTGTAATTAATGTTTACTGAAAATATTTATTCGGTTATGAGGTGTTTGATTTCCTCCCCAGGATGAATGTGTCCCGCTTTTTTTGTTTTTTTTTCATGTGAGATTTTGAAAATGAACGCTTCAGCCGCAGAGTTAAGAGGAGGGGAGACTATGGGGAGTACCTACCTACTGACCTACCTACCTACTGACCTACCTACCTACTGACCTACCTACTTACTGACCTACCTACTGACCTACCTACCTACTGACCTACGTACTGACCTACCTACCTATACTGACCTACCTACCTACTGACCTACCTACCTACTGACCTACCTAACTACTGACCTACGTACTGACCTACCTACGTACTGACCTACCTACGTACTGACCTACCTACCTACTGACCTACCTACCTACTGACCTACCAACCTACTGACCTACGAGTTCTCTACAACGAGATTCTGCCAGTAAGCTGGACTTACGCGTAGCGCTAACTGACCTTGAGAACGAGAGAGAGAGAGAGAGAGAGAGAGAGAGAGAGAGAGAGAGAGAGAGAGAGAGAGAGAGAGAGAGAGCATGGAAAAGGTATCTGGAAAGAGAAACAGTAGGATCATATGCCTTACCTTCCCTTCCTGACCCAGAGGTTCCATCTACCATTATGAGGCTCCTGCAGCTCTCAGGAAGCTGGCCACGTCCACCAGTCGGGACCACAGGTCATAAAGTGTTGTGTGTGTGTGTGTGTGTGTGTGTGTGTGTGTGTGTGTGTGTGTGTGTGTGTGTGTGTGTATTTATAGAGACCGTAGAGCACTTGAGCACTTGATGTCTTCTTTATGGTAGTTGCATGGTGGGTCTTGGGACACGGTGAGAGACGGTGTTTGTAGTGTTGTGGTGATGGGTGACGTCCAGAACGAAAACGGGAGAGAGTGACTCGTGTTTGTCTAGGGAGTGTGGCGTCTAGATGGGTGTGTATGTCTGGAGTTTAAGACTGAGTGAGGAAGGAGTAAGTGCTCATCAGGGGTTATTTCAGTGGGTATATGCGCTTTGCCAGTGTTCTGTTCGCCAGTGGTGGGTTGGATCTGCATATAGATAAGGATTGATGAAGCGTGAGGCAAGGGTAAGCTTTTATTTCTGTTTGAAGTTTTGTTGTTTGTTAGAGAGCGGTTTAAATGAAAAGGGGTCTAGTACTGTTGTATATATATATATATATATATATATATATATATATATATATATATATAGGGACATGATATGCGTAGATACGTAAGCATATCGTCCGTATACATATGTTTATATATGTATGAATATGTATACATTCTAGCAAGTGAACATATGTATAGCCACACGTAACGTAAGATTATGCAATCAGTAAAGAAAGAAAATAACTGAATGCAACAAACATTTCATCGGTGCAGGAAGCACCCCGTGTTGGCAATACGTATTTCATTGACGTGCGAACATCAACGACATTTCCACCGTGGCTGACCATCACTGGCCTCAACCATTCCATTGATGCAGGGGAGGGAGGAGGAGGGAGGACATCAATTGCCTCCCTGGGCTTTTTCATTTCTACATTGTAACCCCTCCCTCCTCCCTCCCTCCCTCCCTCCCTCCCTCCCATTCTCACCTCCCCCTCCTCCCCCTCTCTCCCTCCCATTCTCACCTCCCCCTCCTCCCCCTCTCTCCCTCCACCCCCCCCCAAAAAAAAAGGAGAGAGAAAAATGCTTTGCGTTGCATTAGTGTTCGTCACGCCAGTGGACCTGTCTCTTGTTGCATTGCCATGAGATCAAAAGGAACTAAAACGGGAAAAACAGAAAATGTGTATATGTGCGACGGAATAGTTTGGCCCCCCCCCCATCCCTCCCCGCCCCGGTGGGGGGTATTTCATATACCCTTTTTATTTATTCTTTCGTCCCCTTTTTTTTTTTTTTTTTTTTTTTTTTTTTTTTTTTTTTTTGAGAGAGAGAGAGAGAGAGAGAGAGAGAGAGAGAGAGAGAGAGAGAGAGAGAGTAAAAGAAACTGTGAAACGGGAGCCAATTATTGGTGTGTTTCCGTGTGTTGGTTGAATCCCTCTCTCTCCCTCTCTCTCTCTCTCTCTCTCTCTCTCTCTCTCTCTCTCTCTCTCTCTCTCTCTCTCTCTCTCTCTCGCCCATCAGTAGCGACTGTGTCAATAGATTAGAGCTGTGAATAATCACGGCGCACCAGTTGACGCCTGACACCAGTGCTTAACTCCCCCAAAATAGGTGTGTGTGTGTGTGTGTGTGTGTGTGTGTGTGTGTGTGTGTGTGTGTGTCCATCATTCCGGCTGATGACGTAGTCACTGTTTACAGACGATCAGCTGGGCATCAGCTGACTAGGTAAACAACTTGTTATCTCGGACACAGATGAGTCATTTACTGTTTAGTCTCTCTCTCTCTCTCTCTCTCTCTCTCTCTCTCTCTCTCTCTCTCTCTCTCTCTCTCTCTCTCTCTCTCTTCTTCCCTTTTTCCTAGTTATAAATTTATGCTATAAGTAAACTATGTGTTATAATGAGTTTCCGTTTGTTTTCTGTTACCCCCACAGAAAATGAGATGTGTATAGTTGCCTTCTTTCTTTTCTCTCCTGTTTCCTGAGTTGTCTCGTATATACATTTTGTCATGCCTTCCATTTCTCATCAATTACAGTTAATCATTTCATTATTGCTGTATCAGATGTAACCGAAAATACAGCGAGTGTGTACCGCACTCCAATACGCCAGGATAGCTTTCAATTACATTCCATTTAGACTGTGGGTCCAATTTCAAAAGGTCAAAGGTCAAATAACGAGATGCATTCGCTCGTGAAAGTCTGCGCACTGCAGGTGTATTTGTATTTTTGTTTATGTATGTGTTTGCTTGTTTATGTATGTATTGGTTTGTTTGCATTTTGTTTGATGGGTTTCGTGTCCCAGACATATATGATTTTTGAATTGTGGCTCGTATACCGTATAGTATGGACTGGACCCGGCATTGAAAAGGTCTTTTGACTAAAGTAAATGTCCTTCACGTCTTTTTCGAGTATATGAAAGGAAAGGAGCATTTACCTTTCGTCTACCCCCCTCCCTTAGGAATATATTAAGGGGTAGGATAATTTCCCCCTTTATATATACAGGGAGGAAACGTTACCGTGTGGTCGAAACATACTAAGGGAGAGAAGTAGTTACCATCAACAGGTATGATAGAGAAGTTACCCCTTTTTGGAGGAAAAGTAACCCCCCCCCCCTTTACGATTATACTAAGGGAGAGTAAAATCTGGTTAAGGGAGTGTTGGTTCACTCCCTGCTCCACCCACCCTTGGTTTAGTTCTCCCTATGCCTGATCGACCGTTGAGACACGTCCAGCTTGTGTGGTCGTTTTCCTGATACATACTTCACCTCCTTCTTCTCAGGGAATGGCTATAGATTCATCAGTGTGTTCATCATCATCATCATCACGTCATCATCATCATTATCACGTCATCATCATCATTACCAGAGTCATCATCAGTCATGGTTTATTCACCTGTTCGGCAACTACCACCATCATCACCCACCATCAACCACCACTACCACCATCACCACACTCTACCACCATCAACCACCGTGACTCCCACCCTGACTAGCAGAAGCAGCAGCAGCCATCTCTCTCTCTCTCTCTCTCTCTCTCTCTCTTCTCTCTCTCTCTCTCTCTCTCTCTCTCTCTCTCTCTCTCTCCTTTGTTCGTCGGCGTTGAGCCTTACTATGCTAATGCTTACAACTTCTCGGTTCCCTGTGCCTCTGACTTTTATGTAAATCCGCTCTTGTTTTATTGGTTGAAGAAAAGTTAGCGAAATGTGTGTGTGTGGGGGCGGGAGGAGGGGGGAAGGGGGGGGGGGAGACTGAGTGGAGGTTAGCGGGTAGTGAGAAAGTGTGTGTGTGTGTGTCTGTGGTATGTGTGTGTGTGTGTGTGTCTGTGTCTGTGGTATGTGTGTGTGTGTGTGTGTGTGTGTGTGTGTGTGTGTCTGTGTGGTGTATGTCTGTAGTGTGTGTGTGTGTGTCTGTGTGTGTGTGTGTGTGTGTGTGTCTGTGGTATGTATGTGTGTGTGTGTGTGTGTGTGTGTGTGTGTGTGTCTGTGTGTCTGTGTGTGTGTCTGTGGTATGCGTGTGTCTGTGTCTGTGTGTGTTTGTGGTATGTGTGTGTGTGTGTGTGTGTGTGTGTGTGTGTGTGTGTATGTGTGTGTGTGTGTGTCTGTGTGTGTGTGTGTCTGTCTGTCTGTCTGTCTGTCTGTGTGTCTGTCTGTAGTGGTTGTGCTCGCAAGTGGTGGCGTGAGGTAGAGGGAATGTGCTTGTTGATTGACTGATGAAAGCAATCAGCGCTTGGCCAACCTGCTCACCAGACTGGAAACATGAAAAGACCAGAGCTGGGGGAAGGGGGGGGATATGAATGGTCCCTAGTTACCGTGTGTGTGTGTGTCTGTGTGTGTGTGTGTGGTAAATGGAAAGGCGATTAGTCTTTGATGACTAAATTCGAACGAGGAGGGGGAAAAAAAAGAAAAAGAAAGTAATGTCCATGAATTTATGGACGTGAGAACTTCCCTTGTAGAAAATGGGAGGATGATAATAATAAGGTGTTGTGTATTAACGATTGTTTGATGGGAGACTTGAACAACCTTTGATCAAGGTGGTCGTAATTATTCTTGATGTTCACGTACAAGGGGAAGACATCGTATGGAACAGCACACTCGTGTGAGATCTTGCGTGAATCACTTTACTGAACTGTGAAGCGGTTTATATATATATATATATATATATATATATATATATATATATATATATATATATATATATATATATATATATATTCAAGGCATTTAGGAAAAAAAAAGCCATCATTACCAAAACGTTAATTGAAAGATATTCTGGAAACTGTTTCTGTTGCATATTGGAATAGATGTTGACCACACACACACACACACACACACACACACACACACATATATATATATATATATATATATATATATATATATATATATATAGATATATAGATATATAATCCAGTTTTTCAGTTTGTCATGTGAATGTTCACCCACTTTTATTTAACAGACAAAGGCCATGCAGTAATAGGCAACGCAAATGATATTTAAAGTACTAATCCCATGCTAAGCTCATTAAAGCCACTCGAAAACTTAATAAAGAGTCATAACTGGATTTAAGCACTTTTATTCTTTGAGCTGAGGACGTGGGCGGGAGGGGAAATGTGTGTGTGTGTGTGTGTGTGTGAGAGAGAGAGAGAGAGAGAGAGAGAGAGAGAGAGACTTGACTGCCAGTTCGAATCCCAGGCTGAACTATTTAGCTTGACGCCACGTCCTTGTATTCCCCTAACGCCTGACGCCCCTCTCGTAGTACTTTAAGCTTAGCGAACCAACAACAACCAGTTTCGTTAAACGTGCTCCTCAGACAACGAAAACACAAAGCGTAGACTAGCTAGCCGCTAGATTTCCGGAAACAGGGAAAAGCAACTAGCGAGAAATAGCTAGCAACACTAGAAGGAAACTTCAGAGACCAGCTAGCAAATATGAGGTGAATGATATATATGAATAAACGACCATAGATAACAGCTGTTGTTATTTTTTTAACCAAATAATTTCATCAACTGTTATTGTAGCTCAGGAATTTAAAGTTACACATTACGTCGAGCCCTCGTTCTCATAACAACACCTCAGACGAAGCAATTTGTTGTTTGACAGTTTGGTTTACATTCAGACACTCCTTACAGTTACCAACCATTGTGGTTGTTAGCCTGGATGGTGTGTTTACGTAGGCAGACAGCCCGCGGCCTCAAACAGTATAATTGAGCAGAGGAACAACACGAAGGCTTGGCCCCAGAATGAATTAAGGGTAAGGGAGAGGGGTAGAAGACCTCACAAACCATCGTAAGGTAAGGTAAGGTAAGGTCCCAGACCCAGCTGTAGGGGTAGAAGACCTCACAAACCATCATAAGGTAAGGTAAGGTCCCAGACCCAGCTGTAGGGTTAGAAGACCTCACAAACCATCGTAAGGTAAGGTCCCAGACCCAGCTGTAGGGTTAGAAGACCTCCCAAACCATCGTAAGGTAAGGTAAGGTCCCAGACCCAGCTGTAGGGTTAGAAGACCTCCCAAACCATCGTAAGGTAAGGTAAGGTCCCAGATCCAGCTGTGGGGGGTAGGAGACCTCCCAAACCATCATAAGGTAAGGTAAGGTCCCAGACCCAGCTGTGGGGTTAGAAGACCTCACAAACCATCATAAGGTAAGGTAAGGTCCCAGACCCAGCTGGAGTAATGGTCTCAAATTATTTTCATCTCAAAGACGCGTGTATGCAAACGTGGTTATCATCAAGGGTAAACTTGCGTAGACGTTTTCGACGTAATTTTTAAGGAAGATTACATTTCCAAGGTTGTAGGAGCTGTCATCGACGGATGGTTGAATATATGAAGTGTTTATATGTTAATTATGATGGTGGGAGTAATAAGGAGGAAAAAAAAAAAGAGGGATACGTTGCTCTTTATGTAAAGTGCTTTTGTATTAATGATAATGAAATAATGTTAAACGTAATTATCTCCGTTTCTTTATTAACTACGTACGAGCTGTAGCTTTAAATACATTTATCTTTTATAGTATTAATGATCATGATGTTTATATTATTATTTTCATTGCTCTGTTTACTTTTATGCATTATTATATTAATTATTATGTTATGTTAAGTATATTTTTACATTTTTTTGATAGATTTAGCATCTGACAAAGGCGATACCTTCCAGCTTCCTGGGATAAAAATTGCCGTTGTAGTCATTTGTTTTTCCCAGGATAGTCGTGGTCGGTGTGACCCAGCCATTACTTAAATACCCCAGGATGAGGAAGAGCGCTAGTAACCACTGCCCCTAGGATTAAAACCCACTCTCAAGTGCACACACTTTGAGTGTAGACGATACAGATCTCTCTCTCTCTCTCTCTCTCTCTCTCTCTCTCTCTCTCTCTCTCTCTCTCTCTCTCTCTCTCTCTCTCGCCACAGCTGGCAACAGCTGGGGTCTTCCCTTCTCCACCTGCCGGGCAAAGAAAGTGACCTTTTCTCGCTTGGCTGACTGACTGGGTGGGGTCTTGGGAGAAGAGAGAGAGAGAGAGAGAGAGAGAGAGAGAGAGAGAGAGAGAGAGAGAGAGAGAGAGAGAGAGACTCTCCGTCCTTGCCACCCATTTATCACCCTTTGCCTTCAAGCCTATGATCTTCGATCCCTCTGCCTATCACCCCTTCTTCTCCCCCATTTAACGCCGATTACCCTTAGCCTATTACCTCCTTCCGTCCCTGACACCCCCCCCCCCTGTCCCTTATCCCTCTTTCCCATTAGCCTATTCCTCCTTCCACTCTCGTCTCCTTTACTCCCCAGAAGGAGGAAGAGGAGGAAAAGGGGAAGGAAAAGAATTGTGGAAAGGGGGAACACGACACACAGTTGTGTGTCGTGTTCCCCCCCCCCCCTCTCTCTCTCTCTCTCTCTCTCTCTCTCTCTCTCTCTCTCTCTCTCTCTCTCTCTCTCTCTCTCCTCCCGATCCGCTGTGGTATCCAGCTATAGACACCTCCCATACCTCCCACTTTCCCCTCCTCCTCCTCCTCCACACCACACGTGCCACCTCTGCAAGCCTCTAACATAATCACATTAAAAGGCTCACACACACACACACACACACACACACACACACACACACACACACACACACACACACACACACACGCTCTCGCTTGAGATGGAAAGAAATGAGAAAAGTCTATTTATTCTTTTTTCGTGCATGTCTATTTTTCTTTGACCTCTTTTTTTTTTTATTGTTACAAGAGATTTCTGGGCCAAGATTTACTACTACATCTGTGGCTCACAAGATATAAGAAGAAAGCCTTTTTATATACCACCAATGTTCTGTAGAATATAAAGAGGCTATTTCATCTGTCGTCATTTTGGCGTACAAGATCAAAATAAGACGTTTGATTTACTGCTGTTTTTGCAGTAGAAAGTTAAAAGGCCATTTGATATACCCTTGTTATGCATCACAAAATAAAAGGCCATTTAAACAAGTACATCTAAAACTTACAAGATGAAGAGGTCGTTAAATCTACCCATGCTTCTTCCATTATATACAAGATGTAGAGACCATTTCATCTACTGCTACTAATGCTACTACTACTGTCCTGTACAAGATGTAAAGGCCATTTAATCTACTACTTCACTGTACGAGATGTACAGGCCATTTACTTAACCTGCCACTAACACTGTGCTATACAAGACATACAGGCCATTTGATCTACGACTGTCACTGTCATGTGCAAAATGGAAAAGCCATTTACACTCGGCCTTTGACCGCATCTGGACTGGAGGACATCGTCAGCGCCATCTGTTGTTCCCGCTGTCCACTACAACGACAGAAATTGCCATTGGCAGAAGAGGCCGGGGCGAGATGGACGCACGCACGAACGCACGTATGTGTGTATGATGATTAGACTCGGCAACATGAAGATGTTGACGTGCTCCTGTGCTGGTGACGTCACTGTGATGTGCCCGTGACGTCGTGTGATGATGATGCGTCGATGACGTCATCACGGCGTGCCATGGACGCTGTGGTGTACCAGTGACGTCTTGATGTGCCCGCCGTGGCTGTCATGATATGCCAGTGACGTCGCGATGTGCCCATGACGTCAGTATGGTGTGCCCTATGCCAGCCAGTGACGCCGGCATGGGCCGGTGACGTCGTGAGGTGGCAGTGACGTCACGATTCGTTAGTGACGTCACGATGCGCCCATACCATCACAATGTGTCTTGCAACAACACGGTGATGCGAGTGAGAAAGTGTGTTTGCTTCCTGCCGCACCCACTGTAGGCGTTCGAGTCTCTCTCTCTCTCTCTCTCTCTCTCTCTCTCTCTCTCTCTCTCTCTCTCTCTCTCTCTCTCTCTCTCTCTCCCCCCCGAGAGGGGGCTAAGCCTGGGGTAGATCCCCTCTCACTTTACATGTCATTAAGTGTGTGTGGGTGTGTGTGTGTGTGTGTGTGTGTTGTGGAAAGGTTATAGTTCTTGTGTTGCAGATGACACAGAAAGTCGAGAAAAGAGAGTTTGTTGATAACTTGTGTTATAAGTTTTCTTCTATATTTTTTCTTTATCTTCAATACGTCTTTTTTTTTTTTTTGTCCTTTTATAGACGTAATATGATAATGGTCCCAGTAAGGGATTGGATTGTATTTGTTGTGTACTTGGTAGACGGATGCTACTTCGGACGATGAAATTTGCCTAATGCAAACAGTTTCAGTGTTAAGATATGTATTGTTTAGATTTGCATATTAAAAGCATTTCAGTGATGGTATGGGTGAAGGGTACATGGCTAAGGGGTAGGTGCTCCGGAGGTACATGGCTAAGGGGTAGGTGGAGGGTACATGGCTAGGGGGGTAGATGGAGGGTACATAGATAAGGGATAGTTGGAGGGTACATGGCTAGGGGGGTAGATGGAGGGTACATGGATAGGGGGTAGATGGAGGGTACATAGATATGGGATAGTTGGAGGGTACATGGCTAGGGGGGTAGATGGAGGGTACATAGATAGGGGATAGTTGGAGGGTACATGGCTAAGGGGTAAGTGAAGGCAAGTACGAATCGTATAGTGGGTACAGCACCTGGTCATAGGAGGGTAACACATACACAGAACACCTTGTTTACAGTACAGATACGTTATATACACAAATTATATATACAACACGGAGGTGTATGTGTGTATGAAACACTACTAATGGAAACATACCTCCTTGAGGCTCTCGCCTGCCATGAGTATGTTCGTATATGATATATCCACATTGAGGTATATCGTAGACCTCTCAGGCCACATACCTGCTCGTCTTATGTCATCGTCAACAAGTCCAGGTGGTGTTCATGTAAGACCAGAAGGTATGGAACACGGCGAGGGAGTGTGAGGAGGAGGAGGAGGAGTGAGGGAGTCAAGGCGAGGGGGTGTGAGGAGGAGGAGGAGGAGGTGTGAGGGAGTCAAGGCGAGGGGGTGTGAGGAGGAGGAGGAGGAGGAGTGAGGGAGTCAAGGCGAGGGGGTGTGAGGAGGAGGAGGAGGAGGTGTGAGGGAGTCAAGGCGAGGGGGTGTGAGGAGGAGGAGGAGGAGGAGTGAGGGAGTCAAGGCGAGGGGTGTGTGAGGAGGAGGAGGAGGTGTGAGGGAGTCAAGGCGAGGGGGTGTGAGGAGGAGGAGGAGGAGGAGTGAGGGAGTCAAGGCGAGGGGTGTGAGGAGGAGGAGGAGGAGGAGGTGTGAGGGAGTCAAGGCGAGGGGGTGTGAGGAGGAGGAGGAGGAGGAGGTGTGAGGGAGTCAAGGATTACACTGTGGGCAGAGTTGTAATGTGGTGAAAGAAGGAAGAACAAAAAAGATAGAAGCCGCACGACTCCCTCACTTCTAGCAGTCCTCCGCCACCACGGTCTACCCCCACACCCAACCATCCTCCCTCCCGGGGACCCCATCAGATGGGCCGTCCAGGCTCGTGCCTGAATCCTCCCACCCGCCCCCTTTCGTTCGCCTCCTCCCGCGACGAAGCATCACCCATGATGGCTCATTTACTCACCAAAGGAGGATTTATTGTCGCTGAACACGGCGTTGGCGGAGCAATACATCATGGGTGGGGTTGGGGGGGGGGTGGTAGTAGGCCTCTCTCTCTCTCTCTCTCTCTCTCTCTCTCTCTCTCTCTCTCTCTCTCTCTCTCTCTCTCTCTCTCAAACCCGGAATATATCCTGCTGGTAGGGTGGGTGGGTAGGGTGGGTGGGTGGGTTTGCTGAGCAAGGTAAGGTGTTAAATGGCGCTACGTTTAGCGCGGCGCTGACGAAGAGGGTGTGGCTGGCGCACGGCAGAGCACGGTGATAGCGATGATGGTGATCGTGATGATGGTGTTCGTGATGATGGTGTGGTACATGGGAGTACAGTGGAAACCCAGACAACAGAAGACGCGATGGACTCTGTGTGAGGAGGAGGAGGAGGAGGAGAAGATTGAGGAGGAGAAGGAGGAGGAGGAGAAGAAGGAGGGTGGTATTATCTGCAGGAGGAGGACAGGACGCAGGTAGTGGGGAGGGGCACATGACAGAGGGACCTGATGGTTTCCTATAACGGTGGTGAAGCCTGGGTCACTGTAGGTGGAGACGGGATGACACAGTACACGGCGCCTCTCGTCCCATTACCTCCTCCGTCACAACCAGTACCTTACGTATGGTTTAGCATGACATATTGTACACGGAAGATACTGGCATGGCATTCTTGTAGAAAACAGTGAATGGAGAAAAACATATTTTGATCTGATTTTATAAAAAGTACGACTATAGAAAAACATATTTTGATCTGATTTTATAAAAAGTACGACTATAGAAAAAAATATTTTGATCTGATTTTATAAAAAGTACGACCATAGAAAAACATATTTTGATCTGATTTTATAAGAAGTACGACTATAGAAAAACATATTTTGATCCGATTTTAACGTAAGTTGGATTTCTTGGTGAGGAACTCTTATCATTTAAGTTGAAATACGTGCGTATTATATACGTGTCAGTCATGATGCAGGCGTATTCGCTGAGGATTAATGTCATCAACGTATTTGTACGTCCTCGAGTGAATGGATTGGTCGTTCACGTCGGGGAGCATCACCGGCTGATGGCTGTTTACTTCACTTCCCTAGCTCCCGCGAGCCACCAATGGAGTTTGATGACATTCATAATCTGAGAATTTAAGTGAAACCTTAGATATGATGAAAAGGAAGTGTGTGTGTTTGGGGGGGGGGGTGTGCGTGTGTGTGTGCGTGTGTGTGTGTGTGTGTGGACTTAATGCCAGCAACCCACGTGTATGTGCAGCAGGGAAACGAAAAAGTGCAAGAACCTTGACTAGGCAGGGGAAGTTGACAGCCACTGAAGTGCTGGTTCACTGCACACAGCCTAGTCACTAACCCACCCCCTCCCCTCAATACCCAGGCTGGGGTTAGTACTGGTTGTAAATTGATCAAGTCACCCCTCGCTCTTTTCTACTCCAAAGTGGGTAGATTGAGTCTCCTGCATCTGAGCTAGTTTATCGACGGACATCTCCAGCCACTCTACCCACACACGTCCCTCCTCTTGACTGATGGTGGAGCAGTGTCCCGGGCTGGTGGTGGTGGAGCAATCTTCAGGACCGGCGGTGGTGGTGGTGGTGGTGGAACATCGAACCGGGCTGGTGATGGAGAATGCTCCCAAACTGGTGGAGCAGTGTCCCGGGGGTGGTGGAGCAGCCTTCTGGGCTGGTGGAGCAGTGTCCCGGGGGTGGTGGAGCAGCCTTCTGGGCTGGTGGAGCAGTGTTCCGGGGGTGGTGGTAGTAGAGCAGCCTTCTGAGGCTTCTGGGTTGGTGAGATATACCGTCCCTGGCCAGCGTTGTGTGAGGGAATACCGCACGACGACCCGCCTCAGGGCCAGCCACGCCACACCACACCAGATGTGGAGGTGGTACCGGCTGACGAAGTCCACGAGGAGCTTGGGTGGGGTTGGGTTACGTCTCCTACACCGTCCTCCTCTACAACCCCCCTTCCCCACACACACACACACACACACGCACACACACGCACACACACACACACACACACACACACACACACACGTCCCTCACAGCAAGAACCATCAGACGTGACCACATATTCATTTTGCGCACATTTGCATCAGAGAATTGTATTCCGACGTAGTTAAAGTCTGCAGTAGTGTGTGTGTGTGTGTGTGTGTGTGTGTCGGTGGAGTTATTAGTAGATATAAGCAAATATACTGCGATCCATATACCATTCACCCCACCTAAAATATAGATAATAACTTATCTTTAGTATATTGCCGATATAGCCGAACCTGTAACTTCCCAGAGAGAGAAAGTAAAGATCGGGTCTAATCTATATGTCCAACATAGATTACTTGGAATGTTTGAGTATAAATCTTTTCCTACTGTGTCCAGAGATTATGAATAAGAGAATCAAAATGATGACAAAATTAATCCAACTGACAAAGAATTTGATGATGTTTGTATATGAAGGACGATCCCTGCTGGTAAAGGGTGGACGAAACGAAAAAATATAATTGATCAAAAAAAAAAAATAATGGGTTTAAAAAAGATATTAGTATCAGAAAATAGTTTGATTGAAAAATATTAATTTGGGGGATTAATGATAAAATTAGCAGTTTTCTCCTGATCTTTTGAGAATTTTAATATTTTTTTTTTTTTGGTTTATAAGACCAAAGTTATCAAATAAACTATCAAAACTAGTGATCATTTTACATTTTTTTTTTTTTGTATCGGTTTATTCCAACTGTTACATGGTACTTTGTGGAATGTGGGCGATTTGTTCTAAACTGAAGTATCTTTTAGATACTCTTTTCAGTCTGGAGCTCATAATACTAGGAGCATCTCTCGTTTTAGTGTGTGATTTTAATATGTCATGGACGAGTCATTTTTCTCGTTGAATTTTTTTTTTTTAGGAATAGTGGCTTGTGAAGATGCGTTGGGACTGTTTTGTTCTGGTTTCTGCTGCTGGCATTCATGGTAATGGTTGTTTTAATTGGTTTAATTCTTTACAGTGCTAAAACTTTTCATTTCTAGAGTTGTATTGATAATATTCATTAGACTATGAAAGTACCTCATTTTTTATTTTGTATTTATTTTATTTATTTTTTCTTGAAATGTAGTCATAATTTTTTATGTATGAGCTTGGATATATAATGGGTAATGGATTTATTTAAGTTGTGCTTAAATATTATTAAGTATTTGAGTTGTAGGTTTATTGGTTGTGTTCCAATCAAAAAAAAGATCGAGAAAGTTGACTGTATTAAAGAAGGGTTTCTTTCAGGAAATTTATTACTGTTAATTCGTTGATTATTATTATCATCTTTTTCTTTAAATTAATTATTTTTTATGTTAGATTTGAGAGAAGATAAATCACTACTTTAATTTTGATTCTGGGATAAGGATGTCAACCTGGACGGGGGTTCAGGTTGTTCATTATATATCATTTTACACTATATTTGCTTCACTTCCTTTGTTAATATTTATATTATATGATATAGGGGGAAGTTTGAGCATTGTAATGTAATGTATTATTGTTGCCTTCACCAACAATGATACTATAAAGAATATCTTTATTAGGAGCTTACCGGAAAATTCTCTTGAATGCATCTATAAAGTGCCATGTAGAAATTGTGATAAGTTTTATGTAGGACAAACTGGTAAGGATCTTTCTGTTTGACTTGAGCAACATAAATATAGTATAAGGACAGGACAAGAATCAAATACCTTGTGTAATGTTAAAATCTATGATCATAACTGGAGTAATGCCATCTCAATTATTAACTCTAACTCCAGTTCCACGAGAAATTTCATTGAATCATATTTTATTAAATACACAAAGAATTCTAACCTTAATATTTGTGAAGGTCTATACAAATTGGATAGCTTTATTGTTGATAAAATTTGTAAACAATTCCCCTTCTTGTCCACGTAATAAATTTATGATATGCTCGTTTTTCTGTCTTGGACAATCACTTGTTTACCAATTGGCGTCCGTGGACTCTATCGAATATGCTAGATCACGCGTAAAATTGTGATCCTTTCCAAGATATATATATATATATATATATATATATATATATATATATATATGAATATTGTGCATATGAACGCGCACTTCCATACAAATCTTCAACAGCCAGGATGGAACCCGGGACCTCAGGGGAGGTTTGTATGTTATATATATTTCATATTTGATTACCTAAAGCTCATGTTAAGGCCCCAGTAGCGGGTTCAGTAATTCATACTATTGTTTTACTGAAACTATCTGGTTATGGAAGTATAATTTGGATTTTACCAATATTTTCATTAGTTTATAAGAGATTTATTTGATTATGGGTATGATTAGGGATTGCTGGGGGAGTTTTAGTAATATTTATATTTTCACGTGAAGTAGATATCAAGGAAGGGTAGGTAGGTAATTGGGTGGTGGAATAAGGGAGGGAGGGTAAGGTACTCGGGTGGTGGAATGAGGACGTGAGGGTAGGTAAATATACATTTATGAAACGCTTAAATTTTGTTATAGAAATATGAATAAGATCATTAAGCAAGGTCACATATTGGGGTTACAGACACACCTCGACCTTCAACAAACTCTCAACCGAACTCTTCAACCTCTGGGTTTTCTGCTCCTCGATTGTTTTCCGAGCTTACGAGTTACCTTCCTCTGACGAGGCGTTTTACTTCGGTTCTGTTTGATTTGTTTTTGAGAGTTGGAACTCTGTTTGCAATTGGCACGTCTTACGTGACGAATGGTGTCCTTTCTGTCGGATACGGTGGTCGTGTATTTCATTACGTCAGCAATGTTTTTGGATAATGGAGTTTGTCTATCTGATGGGGTAGTCTTGACCCTGCGTCTTGCGCTCTTACTCTGACTTCCGGTAGTACTGGCCTCGACTACGGTAGTCTTGCTAGGTCCGGTAGCCTTGCTAGGTCCGGTAGTCGTGCTAGGTCCGGTAGTCGTGCTAGGTCCGGTAGCCTTGCTAGGTCCGGTAGTCTTGCTAGGTCCGGTAGTCTTGCTAGGTCCGGTAGCCTTGCTAGGTCCGGTAGCCTTGCTAGGTCCGGTAGTCGTGCTAGGTCCGGTAGTCGTGCTAGGTCCGGTAGCCTTGCTAGGTCCGGTAGTCTTGCTAGGTCCGGTAGTCTTGCTAGGTCCGGTAGTCTTGCTAGGTCCGGTAGCCTTGCTAGGTCCGGTAGTCGTGCTAGGTCCGGTAGTCGTGCTAGGTCCGGTAGTCGTAGTCGTGCCCTTACGCTGCCCTTTGCCTTTCTTACGCTGACGTCCGGTTTTGTTCGACTTGGGTACGGTAGTGTCGCCCTGATGGTCAGCTACCTCGCCCTCGGGTACCTTCATACATTCGGGTATGGTAAAACTGATTTCGGGTAAAACTGGTTTGCGCTTCCCCTTGCCGCTGCGTTTCTTTACATTATCCGGACGTCTGGTAGCCTGTACGGTAGTCGTGCTAGGTGGGGTAGTTTTGGACTCGGGTTCGGTAGTGTCACCCTGATGGTTAACCACTACGCCCTTGGGTTCGGTAGTTTCACCCTGATGGTTCACTACCAAGTCCTCGGGTTCGGTAGTGTCGACCCGATGGTCAACTACCTCTTCCTCGGGTTCGGTAGTTTCACCCTGATGGTTCACTAACAAGTCCTCGGGTTCGGTAGTTTCACCCTGATGGTTCACTATCAAGTCCTCGGGTTCGGTAGTGTCACCCTGATGGTCAACTACCTCTTCCTCGGGTTCGGTAGTGTCGACCTGATGGTCAACTACCTCTTCCTCGGGTTCGGTAGTGTCGACCTGATGGTCAACTACCTCTTCCTCGGGTTCGATAGTTTCACCCTGATGGTTCACTATCAAGTCCTCGGGTTCGGTAGTGTCACCCTGGTCAACTACCTCTTCCTCGGGTTCGGTAGTGTCGACCTGATGGTCAACTACCTTTTCCTCGGGTTCGATAGTTTCACCCTGATGGTTCACTATCAAGTCCTCGGGTTCGGTAGTGTCACCCTGGTCAACTACCTCTTCCTCGGGTTCGGTAGTGTCACCCTGGTCAACTACCTCTTCCTCGGGTTCGCTAGTGTCACCTTGATGGTCAACTACCTCTTCCTCGGGTTCGATAGTTTCACCCTGATGGTTCACTATCAAGTCCTCGGGTTCGGTAGTGTCGACCTGATGGTCAACTACCTCTTCCTCGGGTTCGATAGTTTCACCCTGATGGTTCACTATCAAGTCCTCGGGTTCGGTAGTGTCACCCTGGTCAACTACTTCTTCCTCGGGTTCGGTAGTGTCACCCTGATGGTCAACTACCTCTTCCTCGGGTTCGGTAGTGTCACCCTGATCAACTACCTCTTCCTCGGGTTCGGTAGTGTCGACCTGATGGTCAACTACCTCTTCCTCGGGTTCGCTAGTGTCACCTTGATGGTCAACTACCTCGCCCTCGGATTCGGTAAAGTCACCCTCATAGTCAGCCTCCTCGCCCTCGGGTTCGGTAGAGTCACCCTCGTAGTCAACTTCCTCGCCCTCGGATTCGGTAAAGTCACCCTCATAGTCAACTTCCTCGCCCTCGGATTCGGTAGAGTCACCCTCGTAGTCAACTACTTCGCCCTTGGATTCAGAAGTGTCACTCTGAAGGTCGACTACCACCTCGTCCTCTGGTTCAGTAGTGTCACACTGAAGGTCCACCATCACATCAGCACGGGTGGGCCTGGCCCTCAGCAGCCTCCTGAAGACTTTCCAGAGGCACCAGAGCAACAGCGCGACCACCATCACCGACCCAGTGAGGAGCAGGAGGAGGACAGGAAGGCTCACACCAAAGACTACCTGGACCCGCTCCACGTACCCTGCGGACACCTCTGGCATGGCCGCCAGCTCCCGCAGGCACCTGATGCTACTGAACAGACGGAACACCTTGCCTAGAGAATCGACGTATGGGTACTGTAGGACTAGAGGTTCCTCAACCGTCAGCTACAGGGGGGGAGGGTTCATCTGCCCCAAGAAAGGCACCTTGATACTGTAGGACTTCACGTGCCTGGTCTGGAGGAGGTCCACCAGCCTGGACTGGTAGCTGCTAAGCAACTTGCTGATCAACGTCAGGAGTAGGAGACAGAAGCATGGCAAATCTAACAACACTGCTATGATGATTGCAATTATTTTATTAATCCTCATTTTAATAATTATTTTTTTCAAACTTCCTCTGTTCTTATTGGTAAGTGGTGTTCAAATGAAAGGAATAATGGGTTGTGGAAGAGGCAGAAATTTTTGTTCTTGTTTCGAGTGTGAAGATTTGGATGGAGGAGGGCTAATGTGGTGTCATTAATGGTAGAAGATGTGAGGATGAAGTGTCTGTCGAGGATGTAGTGTCGAGTTGTCAGTCGAATGTGTAGTGTCGAGTTCTCTGTTAAAGACGTACTGTCGAGATGTCTGTCGAGGATGTAATGTCGAGTTGTGTGTCGAGAGTGTAGTGTCGAGTTGTCTGTCGAGGGTGTGGTGAACATGAGTTTGTCGAAGATGTAGTGTTGAGTTGTCTGTCGAGGGTGTAGTGGAGAGGTCTGCGTAGTGGTGAGGTGTAGTGAAGATGCGTTTATCGAGGGTTTACTGGAGAGGAGTGCGTAGTGGTGAGGTGTAGTGAAGATGCGTTTGTCGAGGGTGTACTGGAGAGGATTGCGTAGTGGTGAGGTGTAGTGAAGATGCATTTGTCGAGGTTGTACTGGAGAGGATTGCGTAGTGGTGAGGTGTAGTGAAGATGCGTTTGTCGAGGGCGTACTGGAGAGGAGTGCGTAGTGGAGGTGTAGTGAAGATGCGTTTGTCGAGGTTGTACTGGAGAGGATTGTGTAGTGGTTAGGTGTAGTGAAGATGCGTTTGTCGAGGGTGTACTGGAGAGGATTGTGTAGTGGTGAGGTGTAGTGAAGATGCGTTTGTCGAGGTTGTACTGGAGAGGATTGTGTAGTGGTGAGGTGTATGAGAGAGCTTGGGAAGTGAGTCAGTTGTTGTTCGCTGATGATACAGCGCTGGTGGCTGATTCATGTGAGAAACTGCAGAAGCTGGTGACTGAGTTTGGTAAAGTGTGTGAAAGAAGAAAGTTAAGAGAAAATGTGAATACGAGCAAGGGTGTTCTGGAGAGGATTGTGTAGTGGTTTGTCGAAGATGTAATGTTTCATGTGCGCTTCTGCATCTACTTCCACAGTTTTCAATGCCTCTTCTTTAACAGCCTTATCATCCAGGGGTTGGGGGGGGGGGGGGTGTTAGTAACCATTTGTCTTTAGACAAATGGTTACTAACAACTGCAATAACTTTTTTTTCTGTTTCATATTGTTGTAATGGATGTTATTATTAGTTTAGTATCACATATGGTATAGCAGTGAGGTAGAGAAAGAGGTAGAGAGGCGGAGAAAAGTTGAAAAAAAAAGAGAGAAAATGATAGCCAGACATTCAGGCAGACGGACTGAAATAGATGAGAGGAGAGTGAGAGAGATAGAGAGTTTGTCAACCATTTCCAGCGCCGCATGAATACACAATCCTCTCCACTGCACCCTTGACAGACGCATCTTCACTACACCTCACCACTACACAATCCTCTCCTCTGCACCCTTGACAGACGCATCTTCACTACACCTCACCACTACACAATCCTCTCCACTGCACCCTTGACAGACGCATCTTCACTACACCTCACCACTACACAATGCTCTCCACTGCACCCTTGACAGACGCATCTTCACTACACCTCACCACTACACAATCCTCTCCAGTACACCCTCGACAAACGCATCTTCACTACACCTAAACACTACACAATCCTCTCCAGTACAACCTCGACAAACGCATCTTCACTACACCTCCACTACGCACTCCTCTCCAGTACGCCCTCGACAAACGCATCCTCACTACACCTCACCACGACGCCATCCTCTCCAGTACATCCTCGACAAATGCATCTTCACTACACCTCACCACTACGCAATCCTCTCCAGTACACCCTCGATAAACGCATCTTCACTACACCTCACCACTACGCAGACCTCTCCACTACACCCTCGACAGACAACTCAACACTACATCTTCGACAAACTCATGTTCACTACACCCTCGACAGACAACTCGACACTACACTCTCGTCACACAACTCGACATTACATCCTCGACAGACATCTCGACAGTACGTCTTTAACAGAGAACTCGACACTACACATTCGACTGACAACTCGACACTACATCCTCGACAGACATTTCATCCTCACATCTTCTACCATTAATGACAACACATTAGCCCTCCTCCATCCAAATCTTCACACTCGAAACAAGAACAAAAATTTCTGCCTCTTCCACAACCCATTATTCCTTTCATTTGAACACCACTTACCAATAAGAACAGAGGAAGTTTGAAAAAAATAATTATTAAAATGAGGATTAATAAAATAATTGCAATCATCATAGCAGTGTTGTTAGATTTGCCATGCTTCTGCCTCCTACTTCTGACGTTGATCAGCAAGTTGCTTAGCAGCTACCAGTCCAGGCTGGTGGACCTCCTCCAGACCAGGCACGTGAAGTCCTACAGTATCAAGGTGCCTTTCTTGGGGCAGATGAACCCTCCTCCCCTGTAGCTGACGGTTGAGGAACCTCTAGTCCTACAGTACCCATACGTCGATTCTCTAGGCAAGGTGTTCCGTCTGTTCAGTAGCATCAGGTGCCTGCGGGAGCTGGCGGCCATGCCAGAGGTGTCCGCAGGGTACGTGGAGCGGGTCCAGGTAGTCTTTGGTGTGAGCCTTCCTGTCCTCCTCCTGCTCCTCACTGGGTCGGTGATGGTGGTCGCGCTGTTGCTCTGGTGCCTCTGGAAAGTCTTCAGGAGGCTGCTGAGGGCCAGGCCCACCCGTGCTGATGTGATGGTGGACCTTCAGTGTGACACTACTGAACCAGAGGACGAGGTGGTAGTCGACCTTCAGAGTGACACTTCTGAATCCAAGGGCGAAGTAGTTGACTACGAGGGTGACTCTACCGAATCCGAGGGCGAGGAAGTTGACTATGAGGGTGACTTTACCGAATCCGAGGGCGAGGAAGTTGACTACGAGGGTGACTCTACCGAACCCGAGGGCGAGGAGGTTGACTATGAGGGTGACTTTACCGAATCCGAGGGCGAGGTAGTTGACCATCAAGGTGACACTAGCGAACCCGAGGAAGAGGTAGTTGACCATCAGGTCGACACTACCGAACCCGAGGAAGAGGTAGTTGATCAGGGTGACACTATCGAACCCGAGGAAGAGGTAGTTGACCATCAAGGTGACACTAGCGAACCCGAGGAAGAGGTAGTTGACCATCAGGTCGACACTACCGAACCCGAGGAAGAGGTAGTTGATCAGGGTGACACTACCGAACCCGAGGAAGAGGTAGTTGACCATCAGGTAGACACTACCGAACCCGAGGAAGAGGTAGTTGACCATCAGGTAGACACTACCGAACCCGAGGACTTGATAGTGAACCATCAGGGTGAAACTACCGAACCCGAGGAAGAGGTAGTTGACCATCAAGGTGACACTACCGAACCCGAGGAAGAGGTAGTTGACCATCAGGGTGAAACTACCGAACCCGAGGAAGAGGTAGTTGACCATCAGGTCGACAATACCGAACCCAAGGAAGAGGTAGTTGACCATCAGGTCGACACTACCGAACCCGAGGAAGAGGTAGTTGATCAGGGTGAAACTACCGAACCCGAGGAAGAGGTAGTTGACCATCAGGTCGACACTACCGAACCCGAGGAAGAGGTAGTTGACCAGGGTGACACTACCGAACCCGAGGAAGAGGTAGTTGACCATCAGGGTGACACTACCGAACCCGAGGAAGAGGTAGTTGATCAGGGTGACACTATCGAACCCGAGGGCGAGGTAGTTGACCATCAGGTCGACACTACCGAACCCGAGGACTTGATAGTGAACCATCAGGGTGAAACTACCGAACCCGAGGACTTGGTAATGAACCATCAGGGTGAAACTACCGAACCCGAGGAAGAGGTAGTTGACCATCGGGTCGACACTACCGAACCCGAGGACTTGGTAGTGAACCATCAGGGTGAAACTACCGAACCCAAGGGCGTAGTGGTTAACCATCAGGGTGACACTACCGAACCCGAGTCCAAAACTACCCCACCTAGCACGACTACCGTACAGGCTACCAGACGTCCGGATAATGTAAAGAAACGCAGCGGCAAGGGGAAGCGCAAACCAGTTTTACCCGAAATCAGTTTTACCATACCCGAATGTATGAAGGTACCCGAGGGCGAGGTAGCTGACCATCAGGGCGACACTACCGTACCCAAGTCCAACAAAACCGGACGTCAGCGTAAGAAAGGCAAAGTGCAGCGTAAGGGCATGACTACCGGACCTAGCACGACTACCGGACCTAGCACGACTACCGGACCTAGCACGACTACCGGACCTAGCACGACTACGACTACCGGACCTAGCAAGACTACCGGACCTAGCAAGGCTACCGGACCTAGCAAGACTACCGGACCTAACACGACTACCGGACCTAGCAAGACTACCGGACCTAGCAAGACTACCGTAGTCGAGGCCAGTACTACCGGAAGTCAGAGTAAGAGCGCAAGACGCAGGGTCAAGACTACCCCATCAGATAGACAAACTCCATTATCCAAAAACATTGCTGACGTAATGAAATACACGACGACCGTATCCGACAGAAAGGACACCATTCGTCACGTAAGACGTGCCAATTGCAAACAGAGTTCCAACTCTCAAAAACAAATCAAACAGAACCGAAGTAAAACGCCTCGTCAGAGGAAGGTAACTCGTAAGCTCGGAAAACAATCGAGGAGCAGAAAACCCAGAGGTTGAAGAGTTCGGTTGAGAGTTTGTTGAAGGTCGAGGTGTGTCTGTAACCCCAATATGTGACCTTGCTTAATGATCTTATTCATATTTCTATAACAAAATTTAAGCGTTTCATAAATGTATATTTACCTACCCTCACATCCTCATTCCACCACCCGATTTACCTTACCTTCCCTTCCTCAAATTCACCACCTGATACCTCCCTACCCTTCCTTGTTTACGTGATATTTTTCCCTTATACTATTTAAGAACTAATGATTCTGGTTTACCCATCCTGGCTGCATCCAACACATTTTCCACTCTACTCTTACTTATTTCGTAGATAAATTCATGCTGTGCAATACGTTACAACTGTTCCTAAAGCGTCAGGTGGTTACAAACCACATGAGATAATATCTCGTATACCTAGACTTTGCCGTGTCTCTTTCTGTCTCGCTGCAGTGACTTTATTTTCGTCTGTTTTGTCTTGCTCACTCGTACGGTTTATTTCGTTTTTACTGTATTATAGAATCACGGTATAGATGATTATGACATAGTAGTTTAAAAAAAAAATTATGATTATTGAGTACGAAAATCAAGTACTAAAACAGCTTAGAATTATTTTTTTTATTATAATTGTTTTGAAAGAACTATCCGATATAAATTAATGATTACTACAGTCAGAGATTGATTTAGTAATTAACTGGTTGTAGTTTATCATATATGAAAGCTAGAGAGTAAATATGAGCGACTGATGACATTCTTCGTTTGTTCTTGAAGCCATCTCGTCCAGTCGGGGAAACGGGTGAGGTTGAAAGTAAAAGTTATACAACATCAACAGAAATGAAAAACATAATAAAATGAATAGAATAAATCACTACAGTTTTCCAGAGTTTAGAAAGACTTGAACTGAAGTTAGAAAACGTGCTGCAGCTTCGAATATGACGCAAAGAATGAGACTAAATGAAGTATTCGCTAGGTCAACCCTAAGAGATATGCTTCCCCTTAGCTTGGTGAAGATCCTGCAAAACGCGTATAGAATCATCAGGGAAGTGAATACCTGAAGTCCAGGGAAGTGAAGTTAGTAACCATTCGTCTTTAGAATCCAGCAACTGCAATGCCTTTTTTTTTTTATGTTTCATATTGTTGTAATGGATGTTATTATTCTAGTCTCGCATACGGTAGCAGAGAGGTAGAGTAGAGAGGTGCAGCAGCAAGGAGGAAAAATAAGAGAGATAAACTGACAGCCAAACATTCAGGCAGACGGACTGAAATAGATGAGAGTTGAGAGAGAGAGAGAGAGAGAGAGAGAGAGAGGTGCTTGTCAACCATTTCCAGCGTCGGGACAAAGACAGAGATAGCTCCGTCCTTTGCTTCCAGCCTAGTTTTGTCCTGTGGTGGGTAATGAGAGAGGAAGTAGTCTTGGAGGGAGAGTTGGCGGAAAGATAGGCAGCGGGGAAATAGGAGGAGGAGAAGAAGATGTAAGAGAGAGAGAGAGAGAGAGAGAGAGAGAATACATCATGATAATGGACGCGACCATATGCCCTCATTTACAATGGTACGAAAAATTCTGTAGTATCCCATGAAAAGTGATGAAACAAAATCATTTTCTATAAGGCTTTTGTTGATTCAAACCATCACCTATGGCGCGATGATCCATGGAAGCTCGCTGATAACTCGAAGTTGGAAATTTGGATACGACTCCAAGGAAAGATGGCTCTCTGAGGAGTGATAGAGATTTTCTGAGCTATTTTGAAGATGCAGCTCACGGTTCTTCTTGTCTTGTTAAACAGACAGATAGGCAGTCTAGAACACATTTATCCATCCCAATTTCTTTTTTCCTTTTTTTAAAGATTTGTCTGTATCCTTTCTTGTTCTCGTTCCTACAAGGCACATGTGTACTCCCGACTACTTCCATGCGTTGATATGATTGCAAGGATCATCATATGTGTGGGGAAATTTGCTTTCCTATGTTGTTACGAGAGAAGTAAAGGTGTGATGACTTGTATGGTGAAATTGAGTGAAAAGAGTAAGAACTGCCTCTTAAAGTGCATTCTGTACGAGGAATGGGATAGCTAGAGATAGATACAGACAGAGGGATAGATACATAGAAAGAAAGCAGACCAAAGGAGAGAATTATACCCCATGAAGATAGGTAAAGATAGAGATAGGTAAAGAAAGAGACAGGTAAAGATAAGAGACTAGACAGAAGGAATGAGGAATTAAAAATCTCCCGACACAAAGAGGCACCAAGTTTTAAGTGCCTTGGAGATGCCATCGGGGTATCATGATGCATAATGAAACCCGTCACAACTTGGTGGAACTTTAAGATGACTGTATGTCATTAAGAGGTTGAGAGGGGCCCACCCGTACCCTTCCCATGTCTCCCTTTCATCCAGGCGTGTACCTTTACTTGCATTCGAACCTTTCATCCAGGCGTGTACCTTTACTTGCATTCGAACCTCATCCGACTACAGGTACAATGAATGGTTTATACAGATGATGATGTACATACAATAGAGGATCCTATACATTGTTAGATTCTATTCATTAAGGAGACCTTCCCTTGAAATGATGAGGTATACTCAGACGATGAAGTAACACATTTCATCTTCGTTCCTCACACAGCTGTTATCATTATGCTTTTCTTGTTCGTTTTTGACTACAGATTCGATGCAATGTGAAGATGTTTTTGTGGATCAAGTTAGTAAATGCGTGTTGGGTTGGGTATGATAATACCTCCTCCTTCCCTGGAGCAGCTGAGCTGTGGAATTCTCTTCTTTCTTTTATCTTGCCTGCGTCGTATAACCTTTCTTCCTTTAAGAGCCATATCTACACACACACACACACACACACACACACACACCTGCGGAGAACATAGATGAATAGATGAATGTGAAATAGATTGTATATATATATATATATATATATATATATATATATATATATATATATATATATATATATATATACACACACATTGTCACGGCGTATGCGCCTGCCATGTCCTCCCACAACCTATCCCCCATCAACCCCGCTTTCCCATCACCTCAACCTCCCAACCCATAAGGCACTGCAGGTGTAATGGAACACGTGGGAAATAAAAGGTTAAAAAGAAATCATCCAGGAATATTTGGTGGACCATGAAGACGTGCCCTTAGTGTCAACAATGGCGGAAGATCTCCACCTTTATATATTCACTGCCACGACGGAGAATACTGACCCTTACGCCCTCGGTGTGAAACGACGATAACTACACGCCTTAACGACGCCCGGAGAGGGAAAGGATGATAATCATCTTAATGGCAGGGGTACCTAAGGGTGAAAGTGCCTGAAGGGGAGAGGGTTTATAGTAATAGGAGATGTGGTTAAGGGTTTCCGCTGAACCATTTTATGTGCGGGTCTGGCCCCTGTCGACGGTGATTCTGTGCTTAAATTTATTTCCATGTTGTATATGATGTAAGGTGCTTGTCTGGCTGGGGTGGGGGATATATATATACATATATATATATATATATATATATATATATATATATATATATATCATCCTATACTCTACTCTGAAGATCTTCCTCTTCTTCTTCTTCTTCTTCTTCTTCTTCTTCTTCTTCTTCTTCCTCCTCCTCCTCCTCCTGTAATGCTCAACGTAGGAAGCTGATGACTTATATTCCCAGCTGTCGTTGACCTCCAAATTAAACTCCAACTCGTTAGCCCAGCAATAACCAGACATCGTAAAACACCGGCCAACGAGCTGAAGAATGAGGGAACAAATAAACTACAACGCACAAACACACCAACAAGGACACTACCGTAGTCTCGCTGTAGCGTATGTGTCCAGCATGTTGTTGTTGTTGTTGTTGTTGTTGTTGTGTGTGTGGGGCGAGTGTGGCCGAGGTGGTGGGTGGGTGGGAGTTATTGTGTGATGAGGGGAAGTGTTATTTCATCATATATTTTTTTTCTTTTTTTTTCAGGATGGTGTGAGTCGGTGACCCGTTTTTTTCTTTTAGCAGACACCAGTGGAGAGAGAGAGAGAGAGAGAGAGAGAGAGAGAGAGAGACCCCACAGACCAAAGGTCTAAGCGAGGTGGTCTTTGGCCTCTTAACACACCTGAAAAAGGATGCGGTTCCCTTTGGAAGCAGTCGACGAAATGGATAGCGAAGCGAAGAGAGAGAGAGAGAGAGAGAGAGAGAGAGCCATGCCTTTTAGTGTGCTCCTGGCGGGTCACCCGCTCTGTGTACCTGTGTTCAGCGTGACGCTTTTAAAATCTTACAAAAAAGTAGCGAAGAAACACTGTTGTGTGTGTGTGATTAGCTTTAGGGTTGTTATCGTATGAGCCAAGTATCAAGGCAACAGTGTTGTCATCCCATTGAGACCCATGTACCATACGCGATACGAATACCAACGAACCAGCTATACCATATTATTCTTGTGTACTCTTCATTGGCTAGATGAAATACGCTAAGTGACGCCATGAAGTCTGTACTTCTTAATTGCTTTTAAACGAAATGCGCTTCGCGACGTCACTCAGAAGTCGCGAGTGGAAAACGGGATGTGAAAGATAAACAAAGAGACTTGCGTTTTCTGTGCAAGCCACGGAAAGTAAGGGGGGGTTAAGTTGTATCACATGATAATTCAAAAACTTTTAAAACTTATATCTCGCACTGCACACGGTGGGCGTGTAACATTTTTGGGGCAAAACTCTGGAAAATATGTGTGGAATATGTCCCCATGCCTAGGTCAGTTGGCCACTGTGGTTGGTTTCATAAAACATTAAGAATGTAGAGGAAAATGTTTTAAGTTTTAGAAAATATGCGGTGCTTTATATATTGGTGTGTGGAGAGGTGGTTGTGGAGTGGGTTGTTCATTGTAGGAATGGTTTGTGGTAGCAGTAGTAGTACGTAGTGGTTGTACCAATATTAGTGGTAGTAGTGATAATAATAGTAGTAGATGTAGTAGTAGTAGTGGTAGTAGTATTATCAGCAATAGTGTTAGTAGTAGTAGTAGTAGTAGAAGTACCAAATGAATGCATTATGGAATTTTGGAGTTTATATTTTATATTCATTTCTCCATGTTGGAGTCTGTCTCGTTCAAGGTGAGAGCGAGGGGGGGGGGGGGGGAAGAAAAAAACGAAAGGTAAGAAGGAAGGAAGGAAGGAAACAGAAGAAAAAGTATTTCAAGCAAAAGGACCACACACACACACACACACACACACACCACACACTTACACACACACACACACACACTTACACACACACACACACACACACACACACACACACTACACACACACACACACACACTTACACACACACACACACACGCACACACACACACACACACACTACACACACACACTACACACACACACACACTTACACACACACACACACACTTACACACACACACACACACACTTACACACACACACACACACACACACACACACACACACACACACACACACACACACACACCAGCACTTCAACAAAAGCACTAAAGAGACCCACAAACCAGCAATCCCAGGAACACAAAACTCAACTCCCATTCCTTTTCCCACTGACTTAAAAATCCCACCATTTCTCCCCGTCTCATCCCAGGCCTCGAGTGAAGAAAGAGACATATAAAGAGAGACACCGTAGAGTCGCATTCGTGGCCCCACAATTCAGGTAATTCACCCTTTCATCCTTCCGCTCTCCTCACCAGCAGGATAAACATAGGCGGGGCATTACTACCACCATCATCAGACGACCAGGTCATCCCGAGAGAGAGAGAGAGAGAGAGAGAGAGAGAGAGAGAGAGAGAGAGAGAAGTGAGTTTAGATCGGTCAATATATCTCGTTAAAATCTCTGAATATATATATATATATATATATATATATATATATATATATATATATATATATATATATATATATATATATATATATATTAGATTGATCACTTGTAAGATGGATGATCTTATATTCATTATGTTATGAGAGTCGTTCATCTGGATAGAATTGGGTTCGTTGATGACCTTGTTGGCGGAAAGGTCATTCATGATTCGGGTAGTTAACAGCCATGGAGAGAGAGAGAGAGAGAGAGAGAGAGAGAGAGAGAGCAACTTTATTTTAGTCAAATAGATAAGTAAATAACTGGAACTATTAGATAAAGAGAGTTTCGAATCATTTGAATCAGTACCGAGACGTTGGTTCGAACCGCGGTGTCCACAGAATATGGTATACAGGATGTTTCAAAAGTTCAGACTCTGAGCCATAGTTCATCATTTACCTTCAGTTCAGCAAATGTTTGAACTGCGTGTTATGAACTTTCGTGTGCATATGTACCCAGGAGTTCTCCGTACTCATGACGTGTAGTTTGAACAGTTGTTGAACTGGAAAGTGAACCGTGGATCATCCCTTTGAGTCCATTTTTTTTTTTTTTAGACACTCTGTACATTTTATCTCCAAGAGTAACATTTCAACCTGCTTTTAAATATCATTAAACTTTGCTTTTTTTCCTCTATTTAACTATAAATTTCCACTCGTCTGTTGATTTCTTTGTTTCCATTGTAAACCATTGAAAGGTCTGTGGGCCTGGTTGTGGATGGGGAGCTGTGGTTTCGATCCATTGCACATTGTAACTAGAGAATGGACGTGGGCGGATGCTGCGGCCTTTTTCTTCGTCTGTTTCCTGGCGCTACCTCGCTAACGCGGGAAACGCTGTTGAGTCGCCAGACACGCGATGTTGGCCAACTTGATC